>NW_006408600.1:5203082-5209595 GCF_000296735.1 Chrysochloris asiatica | reverse complement strand
TCTCTAAATTCAGGTGGGATAAATTCAAGGTCATATTTTGGTTCTCGTGCACTTCTTTATATTTTCTTCAGCTTCAGTTTGAATTTGCATATTAGTAATTGATGGTCTGTTCCACAGTCTGCCCCTGGCCTTGTTTTCACTGATGATATGGAGCTTTTCCATCTTTTGTTTCCACAGATGTAGTCAATTTGATTTCTGTGTGTTTCATCTGGCGAGGTCCATGTATATAGTCGTCTCTTATGCTGTCTAAAGAAGGTATTTGAAATAAACAGTTCATTTGTTTTGAGGAAATCTATCATTCACTCTCAAGCATCATTTCCATCACCAAGTCCAAATTTTCCAACTACTGGTCCTTCTCCTTTGCTCCCAACCTTTGCATTCCAATCACCAGTAATGAGCAATACATCTTGATTGCATGTTTGATTGATTTCAGATTGAAGAAGTTGGTAGAATTCTTCTATTTCATCTTCACTGGCTTTAGTGGTTGGTGCATATATTTGAATAATAGTGGCATTAACTGGGCTTCCCTGTAGGCTCATGGATATTGTCCTATCACAGATAGCGATATACCTCATGACTGATCTGGATATGTTCTTTTTGGCGATGAATGCAACACCATTCCTCTTCAATTTGTCATTCCCTACATAGTAAACCATGTGGTTGTCAGATTCAAAATGGCCAACATCAGTCCATTTCAGCTCACTAATGCCTAAGATATCGATGTTGATGTGTTCCATTTTGTTTTTGACAACTTCCAATTTTCCAGATTCTTACTTTGTACATTCCATGTTCTGATTTTCAATGGATGTTTAAAGCTGTTTCTCTTCATTTTAAGTTGTGGCCCATCAGCAAATGAAGGTTCTGTGCACTTTTCTCCTCCACACTTAACTCTATTCACGTCATCATGGTCAACTCTGGAGGATTGGAGGGTTTACAGCTGGGGAATTTGCAGAAGAATCCAGAAATCCATTGTTTTCTGGATGAAGACACTCAGCTGTTCCCGGAGCCACCATCTTGGAAGAGAATATCTTGATTGTATCAGGATTGATAGTATCAGAAGAGAACATCTTGATTGTATCTTGATTATATCAGGATTGTATCAAATTGACATCGAAATTTAAATGTACATTGTTGTTGTTATGTACTGTGGAGTCGCTTCTGACTCATAGCGACCCTATACAGGGTTTCCAAGGCTGTAAATCTTTACGGGAGCAGAAAGCCTCATCTTTCTCCTGCAGAACAGCTGGTAGTTTCGAACTGCTGATCTTGCAGTTCACAACCCGGTTTGTAACCACTACGCTACCAGAGCTCCTTAAAGGTACATTACACATCAGCAACGATATTTCTCATTCCAGGTCCTCTTCTGAATCGGCTTGAACCTCTGGAAATTCTCTGGCAATGTATGCTTGGAGCCATTTCTGTATTACCTTAATAAAACTTTTTACACATGGGATATAAAAGATATTGTCTAATGATTTCCACATTCCATTTGGTCACCTGTCTTTGGAATGGGCACAAATATGGATCTTTTCCAATCAGTCAGCCAGATAGTTGTCTTCCAAAATTCTTGGCAGAGATGAATGAGTGCCTCCAGTGCCGCCTCACTTTCTTGTAAGATTACAATTTTTACCCCATCAATTCCTGGTGCCATGTTCTTTTCCAATTCCTTCAATGCACTTTGGATTTCTTCCTTCAGTATCACTGACTCTTGATTTTATGCTATCTCTTGAAATAGTTGAATATCAACCATTTCCTTTTGGTACAGTGACTCCCTCCATTCCTTCCATCTTCTCTTGAATTCCAATTACCAGTAATTATCAATACATCTTGATTGCATGTTTGATCAATTTCAGATTGAAGGAGTTGGTAGAATTCTTCTATTTCATCCTCACTGGCTTTATTGGTTGGTGCATAAATTTTAATAAATAATGGTATTAACTTGTCTTCCCTCTAGGCCCTTGGATATTTATCCTATCACAGACAGCATTTTACCTCATAACTGATCTGGATATGTTCTTTTTAACAATGAATGCAACACCATTCCTCTTCAATTTGTCGTTCCCGGCATAGTAAACCATGTGATTGTCAGATTCATAATGGTCAATACCAGTCCATTTCAGCTCACTAATTAATGCCTAAGATATCGATGTTTATATGTTCCATTTCATTTTTGACAATTTTCCTAGATTCATATTTTGTTCATTCCATGTTCTGATTATTAATGGATGTTTACAGCTGTTTCTCTTCATATTGAGTTGTGCCTTATCAGCAAATGAGTAGCCACTAGAGAGATGCAAATCAAAACAACAGTGAGAAATCATCTCACACCAGCATTAACTCTGAAGTTCAAAATTGCAGAGGACTTCACAGATACTGATTGGAATACCTAACAGGGGTTCTACAACTTGTCTAGTAAAATAGGTCTATTTTCACTGGCAAGGATGTGGAGAGACTGGGACCCTCTTACATTGCTGGTGGAATGCAAGATGGTCCAACCACTCTGGAAAATATTATGGCACTTACTAGCAAAGTTAGAAATAGGAATACCTTATGATACAGTAATTCCTCTACTTGGTATATATCCACAAGAAATATGAGCCATAATATGATTACATATATGCACACCAATGTACATAGCAGCACTATTCACAATAGAAAAAAGATAGAGACAGCCTAAGTGCCCATCAATGGAAGAATGGGTAAACAAACTTTGGTACATTAACACAATGGAACATTATGCAACCTTGAAGAATAACAAGGAAGCTGCAAGCCACCACATAACATGGATAAACCTTGAGTACATTATGCTGAGCAAAATTAGTCAGTCACAAAAGAACAATTGTTGCATAAGACCATTATTGTAAAAGCTTAAGAAAAGATACCATACAAAAATGGAGGAAAAAAAAATTTTTTTTCTTACCACTGGGGGTGTGGTGGGGATCTTTGGGGGAGGTGGAGGGAGACATTGATAGAGGACAGGGTAGGGGCAAGACACATCATAGTTCAGGCGTTGTGTTGCAATAAACAAAGAAGGGGAGAGGATGGAAGGACAAGGTAGATAAACACTGAGACACGCTGGCATGAACTAAATGGGACAGACATAAATAGTGATGCATGATCAACCTTGAAACAAAAGGGCTCTCTGATACTGGGATCAAGGCATAGTTGGAAGAGGGGAAATAATGCTATGATGCTTGGCAGTCTTATGAATATTGGTTTTCCTTTCCTACTATTGTAAAATAGACACTTGAGTGGGATAGAAATGAATGTCAGGAAACATGATTACAGACAGCATGTAAGTCTTCAACCTATAACTGATTGGAATACCTAACAAGGGTTCTACAACTTGTCCAATGAAATAGGCCTCTTGTGGAGCCTTTGCAGTGTATAGGACCTTAGGTGTAATACTGAGCCCCACCTAGAACCTTCTGAGGTGCCACATTACCACCAGCAAGGACAAGCAGACCAGCCTGGAACAACTAGAGCAATAGAAGTTACATCAGCAGGAAAAATCCAAAACAAAAATGGCAGTATGATTGACTACTACAAGAATGAGCAAGTTGTTCACTGAGAGTGAAGCACCCAATTGATATGAAATGAGAGGAGATGTACAAGAAAACCCAAACTTGCAGTTAGTACCCATTTGATAGTACCCTTGATAGATAGCTTGATAATCAGAACATGACTAGAGGATAACTAAAAAAAAGAAAATTGATAGTGGAAAATAGGTAAATTGCTACAATTTGATGAACTTGACCTATATTCATGGGTGTAGTACCTCAAAATACCAACAGAGAAGGAAAGAATCTTCACATCATGTATCAACGCTATCCCCTCTGTACACAGCATATATAGAGATGAGAAATTTAGCCACTGGCTACCTAAAATGAGGGGCTATAAAGGCACAAATGACTGGTTTACAAATTTTCAAGATATAGTTTAGTTTAAGAGTGTACAGAGGAAGATAGGGTCCTCATTGAATAGTTTTCTTCTTGTCTAGATGGGTCTGGTAAAATGAGATGGGGATAGGATTCTTATGACTCAATCGTAACTAATTGTTATCATGACTAATTGAGACTGTCACAATTGTACAAGTAGAAGTTTTGTAATACAAATGGGTGAATAGTCAGACTTACATTCCAGGAACAGAGGACCCTAGGACCATCAAGGGAGAAGAGCACGTGCAGAATGTCAGACCTTAACCAGAGAAGCAGCAGCACCAGAGGTGGAGGCAGAGATGGGAACATGGAAAGAGGGAGCTGCTGACGACTCTAGATTCATGGAAAGAGAGGGATTGAGAGCTGGTGGCCAGGAAGCAGGCTTGCAGAATGTGCCCTTTGGGGCTTTAAATTATTTATATACCTGAGTGGTTTAAAAAAAAAAAAAAAAAAAGCTAAAATGAATAGAGAGAAATACTGTTAACTGATGGTACATGGAGGGGATTGTAAACATTGTAATGAAAAAAAGCGTATGATTTGTTGAATGTAAAATTGGTACTCTGCCCTGCAAATTTCCTCTCAAATCACAATAAAAACTTAAAAAAAAAACACGCACACACAAAAAAAACCCCCAGTATTATGTTCTCTGAAGATCTGAAACTCTAATACAAATTAAAAACTAAAACACACACCAATAAAGTCTTGAGCAAAGTACAATTTTAAAAATTATCTCACCAGCAAGACAAATCCTTAACCACCTTTTAAATGGATTAATTTATACCATTTTACTGCAGACAGGATATCAAAGATATTAAAACATAACCAAACTTTTCAGGGCACAATCCACATTTAAGTTTCACCTTGAATGTGCAACTCAGAACTTTGCATTGTATGCTCAAATAGTCCTGGTGTGGCGCTGTGGGTTAATTCGCCAGACTGCAAAGCCATTCGAACTGCAAGGTTGGCAGTTCAAACTCACCAGCTGATCATCTGAAACCCTATACAGGGTCGCTATGAGTTGGAATTGACTCGATGGCACTTAACAACAGCACTTATCTTAATAATTCTGCTTGAAAACTACTATACCAAAAAAATAATAAGCCCTAGGCCCTCCCTTCTCTGGGGATAAGGTATTGTAGGGTATTGTCTTCCACCAATCACCTCCTCTGTTTTTTTGTTTTGCTTTGTGTTTTTTTGTTTTGTTTTGTTTTTGGTTCCACCCATAAGGTTGGAATTTCTAGCTCTCTCTTATTGCCTTCTTTAAACAATGTCCGCGAATCAATCTTTCCGTCCTTTTCTTCAGTTGGAAGTCTCATATTTCCTTCATCCGCCCCTTGTCATCTCTAATTCTAATCCCAATTTTATAATTAGGTCCCGTTCTAACAGATTCAAAAGTTGATCTCTAGTTTCATGAGGGGAATCATCTTTTTTTCCCTTCTCTGACCTTTTTTTTTTTTTTTTTTTTTTTTTAGTTATAGTATATTTTTATTATAAGCAAGCACATTAAACCATTTTTATTTTACAACTAGCCAAATAAATGCTAACAAAAGTATTAGTAATATATTATTACCAATCAATTAGTGAAATATTGATAAATTAATAGATTGGACATAATTAAACATTATGCAAAATATAGGTATTCACTCATATATAGTATTACCTTTCCCGAAAGTAATTTGCAAGTATGTATCAAAATTACAAATACATTCATTAGTCCAATATTCAAAATAATGGCTTACTATACTTTAATTTGAGATAAAAGGTACTAAGCAGTTGAAAAAATGGAACAATAAAAAACCAAGATCAAAAATAGAAAGAAAAAAGAAGCAAAAAGAATAGCCGGGCTCAAACCTCACTCTATTTTTTTAATTTTTTTAATAAAATGAACACATAACATAGTTTTACAGAAATTATTTTTCCTAATCTACAAATTATCACATTCTAATAGAAGAGCTGAAATTAATGTCCAAGGCTGGCATAATTTTTAACTTGTAGAGTTCAAATAAGTGAAAACTGTCATACTCACCAACTTGAAAAATAAGTCAAAAATTCTGGTAGAATTATGTTGTTGTTGTTAAGTACTGAGGAGTCGGTTCCGACTTCCGACTCATAGTGACCCTACATAGGGTTTCTGAGGCTGTAAATCTTTATAGGAGCAGATCGCTTCATCTTTCTCCCGCGGAACCGCTGCTAGTTTCAAACTGCCGACTTTGAAGTTAGCAGCCGTCTTCGTAACCACTACGCTACCAGAGCTCCTTGGTAGAATTATAGATGTAAGGACAAGAAAGAAAGAGAGACAAAGGAGAGAGTCATGGTTTCAACAGCAGGCAGGTTTATTGAGAGTTAAATGTGGGAGCTGGTACTCTTAAGTCTCCAAAGGAGAACAAGAGCTTGTCTGTTCTCTTACAGACTGGGATATTTAAAGGCGGTGTGGTCTGGGTACAGTTCTGGTGAGTTTGCAATGGTCAGGGGTATGGAGACTTGGACAGGGCTATGGAGATTTGGGCGGTGGTAGTTGCAATGCCATTCCGTGGATCAGGCTCAAGGTCCTTCAATAGATACAAAACTAAGTAAA
>NW_006408600.1:5195435-5202982 GCF_000296735.1 Chrysochloris asiatica | reverse complement strand
ATATATATACGGCAGTTTAGCTGTTATAAGAATTTCCAGACAAGATTAGGTTAAAAGCAAACACCTAAGAGTGACGCATGATATTTTGTGAAAACTGCAAAGGAAGTTCTCATGCAGTGGCTTTTTTGTTTTTCAAGTTTTTATTGTGAGGTTTACGTGGGAGAACATCAGCTTTACACTCATCCTACCCTATGTCGTTTCATTGCAATGATTACAGTCCCCTCCATGAATCATCATATAAACTCAAAGAGTACACCACACACTCCTGGCCCGCCCTCCCACCGTCATCCGCTACCAGCACATAGTCCTTCTCCCTCCCTGAGTCCAGTGTCCCCAGCCGCTCCATCTGTCCATGTCTTGGTCTCTGTCTCCATCCCTGATGTCACTGCCTCTCTGAGTAGGGTCCTGCTCTCCATTCTTTTCACTTGATAGTCCCAGGGATCTCTGCTCCTGGGATGCAAAATCAATCACTCTCTTCCTTTTGTCAAAAAAAAACATCTACCTCTGTATTTCCTAGCCTCACTATCAGACCTGATTTTTAAATTTATGGAGGATGATTTGTGACTTAAAATATGGTCAATTCTGGGGAATGTTCTGTGTGCACTGGAGCAGAAAGTATATTGTGCTGTTGTTGGGTTGAATGCTCTGTACACGTCTATGAAGTCAAGTTGGTTGATTATTCTGTTTATTTCCTCTGTAACTTTGTTGTGTTTCTTTCTGGTTGTTCTGTCCCTTTTCTAAAGTGGCGTATTAAAATCTCCCACTATAATCGTAGATTTATCTATTTCTTTGTTCAATTCTAGCAAGGTTTGCTTCATATATCATGGTGCTTTTTCATTGGGAGTTTAGATATTTATTATGGTTATGTCATCTTGCTCAACTGATTCTTTGATAGTGAGGTAGTGTCCTTTATCTCTTATGCTGGTTTTTGTCTTAAAGTTTATTTTATCAGAGATTATAATCGTCACTCCTGCTTGTTTATTGTTGCAAGTAGTTTGCTGTATATTTTTTTCTATCCTTTAACTTTTAGTCTGTTTTTGTCTTTCTGTGTAAGGTGTGTCTCTTGCAGGCAGCATATTGAAGGGTCTTGTTTTTTTATCCAATCTTCCACTCTCTGTCTCTTCACTGGTACATTCAATCCATTGACATTCAATGTAATTATCGATAGGTATGAATTAATTGCTGCCATTATATTAATGTTTTGGTAGTGCTGTTCGTTGCTTTGTTCTGCATGCCTTTTTGTGCTGACTTTGTGTTTTTTGTGCTATTTTTTGTCGGTTTCTTCTTGGTTTTCATGTTTGCTTGTTCTGATTGGAAGTTCATTTTCATGGTAAGTTGTGAAGTATTAACTTTCTTTGGGGTTACCTTATACTCTATTAACTTTTCTCTCCATTTAAGAGACTATATTGTGTCCTGTAGTCTACCTGACATCCTCACCACCTGGATCTATGTTCCTACATTTATTCCTTCTTTGACATTGATATCATTTTGATCTTCGGTTGACCTCTCAGCTCCTTTGAATTCATTGTTGAAGTTTTGTTCTGTTCTGGACTCTGCTGTCGACTGAGTTCGAGATGGTCTTGCCATGCCTGTCAATCTCTGGTGTTGTCTGTTATTGTTGGTTTTCAGTCCAAAGAACTCCCTTTAGGATGTTTTGAAGTGCTGGATTGGTTTTGATAAAATCTCATATTCTATTCATCCTGAAATGTTTTGATTGCACCATCATATTTGATTGATACTTTTGCTGGATAGATGATTCTTGGCTGGCAGTTTTTTTCTTTTAGGGTTTTGTATATGTCTCCCCATTGCCTTTTTGCCTGCATGGTTTGTGCTAAATAGTCAGAGCTTAATCTGATTTGCTTGCCTTTGTAAGTGACAGTTCTCTTCTCCATGACTGCTTTTAGAATTCTTTCCTTGTCTTTGACTTTGGAGAGCATGATTATTATGTCCTGGTGAATTTCTTTTGGGATCTATCCTTCTTGTGGTGTGTTTGGCTTCTTGAATGTTTATCTTCTCATCTTTCAAGATGTTAGGGAAATTTTCTTCCAGAAGCTCTTCTACTATCTCCTCTGTGGACTTCTCTTATTCTTCTTGTTCCAGAATGCCAATAATTCTTAAGTTGTTCCTCTTCATGTTATCCAGCATGAATCTTAGACTCTGTTCAGTTTTTTTTATCATTTTTTTCAGCTTGCTCTTTTATCTTAGCAGTATTGAGAGATTTGTCTTGCAGCTCACTAGTTCTGGATTACATCTCTTCTATTTCGCTCATTTTCCTTTTCAGTGTATTGTACATTTCTCATATTTTATTATTAATCATCTGGACCTCTTTTTGCAGGTTTTGAGTTGTTTCCATTGCTGTATCAATCTTGTTTGATTGCTCTTATAGTACTTTTCTGACTTCTTCCATGGTTTCCTCCACCCCCTTTCAGAGCATTTGAAATGTTTCCATATCATTCTTCTGAATTCTTTCTCATGCAAATCCTAAACATGCTCTTCCTCTTCTGGGGAGCCTTTGTCTGTCTCCAGTGCATTTGTCTCAGCTATTCTTTTCTGTTTTGGGACATGTTTTGAGATCGTTTGTTATGTTTGAGATCTTTTGTTTGTCATTTCCAGTAGTTATGTGTGTTTTTTGTTTTTTTTAATGCTTAAATGGATGTTTACTATTGTGTTATTAAGCTTACTGGATGTCTCCTGGTGGCTTTCATTTCCACATGTAATGCTTAGCAGCTGTTATTGGCTCTTGTATCAATGGTGGAATATTATGGGGTATGCTTGTAGCTTGCCTATATGGTGCTGATTGCTGTCTCTTCTTGAGTAATGTAGGGAGAAAAAACTCCCACCTCCAGGAAAGATGTGTGATCAAAAAGACCAATAGCAGAAGCATTATAAAAGCAGATACAAAATCCATCACTTTGAAATAAAAATAAAACTGTTGCCGAGTGTCCACAGGCAGTGTGTTTGCATGATAAAATCCTCCAGCAGTGGGTGGGCATGTCCACTCACTCACGCCCCTCCTCTAGTCACCATCGTGGAGGTTTCACAGACAGATATTGAGAAGTTAATGGGAGAAAGATTGTCCACTATTTTTGTCTCTGAAGATCAGTTAGTTATATGCATGTGCACAGCATAATTCTCGGGGGCGGGGGGAGTTGCACCCTTTTATATTATGGTTTTACAGATTGTTCTATGTTTTTTCTCTCAGGCCTGACGTGCCTGCTTTTTTCTTGCTATATAGGCCTGGGTAAGGGTCTTGCACAAGGAGCTCCAGTAGTTCAGTGGTCACAAATCAAGCTGTGAACCACAAGGTCAGCAGCTCAAAAACACCCGCTGTTCTGCCAGAGAAAGACAAGGCTCTCCATTCCCACATAGACCCACAGCCTCAGAAACCCCACTCAGGGTCGTTATGATCCTGAACCAATGCCATGGCACAACAGCCACCAAGGGTCCTGCACAAGTCAATTTTAGGGCTGCGACCCCAAGGCTGATGTCATAAATAGCTGCCAAGCTCCTTCTCTCTGTACCATGGGAAAACTATGGGGTCAGCGCTGAACTTTTGTTTTTGGTGGGGTGTGTGCACCCACCTACCTGAAGGCTTCCAGGCTGGGCAAAGAAGGTGTGGCAGGGAAGAGGAGGAAAAAATGTGTAGAATCTCCTGCACCTCTTTTTGCAAATGTCTCTGCATCACTTTTAGCATGAGCTCCCTCTGCCTGTCTGGCTGTAGCCCTGCCCTCTGAACTCCGCTGGGTGGGGTGGTCGCAGAAGGAGTCCCGCACCAAGAGATAACTCGCAGTATGTTCATTTATATCATGATTTTTTCACTTGCGAGTGTGGGAAACTGATGTCCTGGACCTTATGGTAGATCCAGAGCTCTGGTGTTGTTCTGTGAGCACAGCGTCTATGAGTTTTCAATCCCTCCCTCCAGAGCTTTTTCTACCTGGCGGTCTTTGCTGCCTGCCAAAAATGGAAATTGAGCATTCTATTTTGAAATAGCCTGTCTTCCCATACTTATAACTTTCCTCCACTGGTGGGCTCAGGGACCTGGACCAGTCCTCTCTTCCCTTTCCTCTGAAGAGGCCTAACACTGTAATCACTGTCCCACTTCCCTCATTAAGGGTCATCTTGTTCTAGCCTCTTATTTACTATTTTATTCACAGCAGATACCATGATTCTGGCTTTCTGCCTCGTTCTTCCTCCCTTTGCCTTACAAAAACTTTCTGAGCTTTTCCTAACAGCTCATCAATGAGTTTCTCACTCCATTCCTCAATCTCTTGTCTTGGTCTTGGTTCTTTAAAAGGGAACATCTTCTGAAATGATTCAGCTCCCCTTACTAACTAACAAAGAGCACAGGCTACCTCCTCCTGAAAAAGCTGAGTCCGATCATTTATATGAAGGGTTATGGCCTGGCAGATCCAGTCTTCATTGCAACCAAATTGAAGCCAGAACACAGATGGTGAATGGATTGGTTCTTTTAGCCAAATAAAGCAACACTATTTAATCATTTTTTGTTTATCATTTTCTGTGGGTTCAGGTATTGTTCCTACAAGCTTTCAACATTCACTCTAAAGAACTGCCACAAAAATGTGTGAGTTTCTTCTGATCTCCTTCTTCCCTAGTATTCTTGTTTCCCATTTTCTATTGGTCTTGGTGTCTGAGTTCCCTGTATGTTCAAACCTGGGGTTTTCCTGCACACACACCCGGAGATTTTGCTTTGTCTGTCTCCAACTGGATTGGGACTCCATACTCACGTCACATCCAAGATGTGTCTCACTCACACAATGACCCCCAAAGATGCCTGACCCCCAACATGATACTTACGGTCCAATTTTCCTGCCCTGGCCCATGCACCACGGTTACTCTGCTCTCAGTCCTTCAGATCTCTCTTTCTAATTCTGATCATCTTTTAACAGTCTTTGCTCTTTTCTGGCTCTCACTGGGAGGGTTCACCCTTGTGGAGTAGGCTGCTGAAACCAATGCAGGACACATCTCCTTTTCCACTAGGGCTGCTGCTCCAAGCAGACAGAAAATCCTCTATGAGCCCCCAAATTTGTGACAAACATTGTCCATACCTATTAAAATTTGGGGGGCTAATATTAAAATTACCCTAAATGACCAGAAGAACGAGCAAGTCTGTCTTGGAAGAAGTGTAGCCAGAATGGTCCTTAGAAGCATGGATAGCACGATTTTGTCTCTCATACTTCGGACACATTATGAGATGTTGCTAGACCCTGGAGAAGGACATCATGCTTGGTTAAGTGGAGCATCAGTGAAAAAGAGGACAATCCCTTAAGAGACGAATTGGGCTCAAATATAAGAATAATTGTGAGGATGGTTCAGGCCTTGGCAGTCTTTCATTCTGTTGTGTAACAGGGTCTCTATGAATTGGAACTGATTTGAAGACACCTAACAACAAAGCTAAGAACTGAGTTGCTCCTGGTTATAAAATAGTGAGTTTGGGTTAATGATGTTTTTTTTGTTTGTTTGTTTTGGTTTGGTTTTTTTAATGAAAAGTTCTTCATGAAGGTGGAGACTTATACACACAGGATTAAAAAGTGAACTTCACACTTGGGCATACTATACATATATGTGAAATGGAATCAGCATCATTTATAGTGAACTGTATGTATGAAAGTATGCATATAATGAACTCTACATTAATATAACAGTAAATTACATATTGTTATTTTTGTTAAGTGCCATTGAGTCTATACATTTAGTTCACTGGAAAATATCAGTTGCTGAACTTGTTAAGTCAGAATGATTGTTTTCAAGAAATAAAAGCAAATAGGGAATTTCAGTTTATCATAGTACCATATCACCCTAATCTGACCTCCTTCACTATTTCAGCCTCTGCACTTCCCCCTATCATATCCCAGTTCCTAATAGAATAGAAGTTTATGGGGATTAGAGGCCTGAGAGCAATCATTTCCCCAATTAAAGCAGGGTTGACTTTTTATTCCACCAGTAGTGGTGCTGTGGGTAAATTTTCTACAAAGTCGGTTTGAACAACAAGGCTGGTGGTTCACGCTCCTCAGAAACCCTATACAGGGTTACTATAGGTTGGTACTGACTCCATAGCACTTAACAACAATAGAATATTTACTTTCATTTCATATTTAAAGGGAACAATATATTTACATATCAGACTAACCTCATGCACATACAAATAAATATCTAAGAAAAACAACTGATTCTTCCTAGAATATGGGAGCATATTTTAATCTTCAATGTATTATATCTCTCAATATCAGTTTTTCAAGAAATATTTGTTCCATTATAACATATATACAACATCAACAAGAGTATCAAAGTGTGCCTTTTTCCCAATGGAGCTTTTAATTTCATTTGAAATCATGTTCCCTTTGTGACATAGTAGATAATAAATAACTGTATTTGAAGGAGCTATTTTCATAGTTTTAATATGTACCTGTGTTCACGGTCAAAGCCATGATCAAATACATTCTCATTTGATAAGCCATCTAAATAAAAGAATATATAGATTTATATTTCTTTTTGACTTAAAAATATAAGAATTATTTTAAAACCACGAATCAACCACTTCAGGATTGATACTGCATAAGGTTACTCTAATTTTCTGTGAAGTCCAAGCATTGTAACAATTATGGCTCATTATGTTGTCAAAGAGAGACCTGTATTCAGTAACTATTTCCAACTCAAGACAGACTGTGTTGTTGCCAACAGACTTTTCCATAACCTGTGACAATCCAGCCTACAGAGGTTAGAATTTAGCCACTATTTTGTCATTTTGTTTCAGTTCCTAAATAATCTACCTTTTTTGTTTTTTTGCAACTAGATCACAGATAAATCCCTTGTTCTTGTTAATCCTTAAGGAGTCTTTCCTCTCAGTTCTAAGTGTAATAAACATGATTTTCTAATGATTCTTTTCTTCATGTTACTCGTGGCTTTCATCTAGTACACTTTATGAACACCAGAAAAGGGAGAAGGAGGAAGACGATCAAAATGGAACATGCTGCTTTTAACTTAGTTTCTGTGGAAAGAGCAATAGGTCTTTTGTTTAAGCTATTTCATTCATCTCCTTGGCTATGCACTTTGTGTTTGTGGCCATCCCATATGACCTTGTTATGCAGAATTGCTCTGGAGTCTTCTCCTTTCTGAGGTTATGGTTAGTCGGGCATCCATAAATATTTGCATAATGATTAATAATTTATGTGCTTCAGATTAAAGCAAAATTTTTCTGTAACTGAAATATAAATAAACAGTGTGAATGCTAAGTAATATTTTTGATCTGTCATGCAAAAATTTAAATGCAAGATTTTAAATTTAGAGGTAAACTGCTTTGTTTAAAACTGAATTCCTTTTCTCTAATTTGAAAATAAAATGTCATAAAAGTTTAAGAACCATTAATATATTTTTGTTTGTAGAGAATTTCAAGAAAAAGCAATTGAAAAATTGTTTAGATGATTTTGGTTACAATTCAATGCCCTTGTCCCCAATCCTAAAGAGGACAGACACTCACAGAAGAAAGAGAAAGCAGAGTGTTTCCCTTCATTTACCCATCTCTCACATAT
>NW_006408600.1:5188088-5195335 GCF_000296735.1 Chrysochloris asiatica | reverse complement strand
CTAAAGTAGTCTCTTGAGTTGGGTTAATTGAGATGGGAGAAAAGGTATGAAAAGATACTACAGTCTTTTAAATGAAATAAACCACAAAATCACCACTGTTATCATTAGAACTCTAATCACTTTGGGGTTATAACAATAATTACAACAGCAGTGATGTTAATGAAGTAAGGGTTTAAGATGGATAAGCAGCAGCTGCATTGTAACAGAACATTTTATAACTTACTAACATCATTTTTGCTCTTCCTATGTGCTATTCAGTGGAAATTTATGTAGGGAACTTTTAACTGAAATGTGATTTGCCTGAACAGCCATAGCAGCTATTGTATAAACAAATATATATATGCATATCAGCATATCCATTTATTTGTGTGTGTGGTTAATCTATCTGGATTTAGGTTTGAAATTAGTGTTTTTATTAAAATTTTGACCACATATCAATTTGTAGGAAAAAGAAGAATAAGATTGATTAATTAAATATTGCATGCAGAGATGAAATACAGGAAGTGCAGTCATAACCCTCTGAAGGCAAATACTAACACTGTGATAGTATTTCTTTGCTTCAGGATTCCACAGTGTTGATTGCAGGCAAAAAAAAAAAAAAATGAGGAGGAATGTTGGGATAATTTAAAATTTAAGTTAATTTACTGGCTCATAAACTTTAATGTATTTGATGATGTGTAAAGACCTGACTAGCTCAATCACCAAGCAGAAATTATTCCAAGCAAAATGCACTTTGCACGATTATAAATACTATTCTACGATGATCAATGAAACAGCATCTTTAATCAATACAATTCATTAATAATTTTACATATTTTAGTTTTCTAAAGTCATCTATTTCTGTTGTCCTTGATTGTAACCTTCTGAGTATGTTGTTGTTGTTGTTGTTGTTAGGTGTCATCGAGTCAGTACTGACTCACAGTGACCTTATTATGCACAGCAGAACGAAATACTGGCCGATTCTGGGCCAACCTCACACTGCCACTTGGCCAATCCATCTTGTTGGGGGGTCTTCCTCTATTTCTCTGACCCTCCACCTTACCAAACATGGTATCCTTCCCCAGTGAGTGGTCCCTCCTGAGTATAGTCACAACTTATTTCCCAATACATTGAGAATGTAACACTTGGCTTAAAACATGCGTAAAATAATACTGGGGTTTATATCTATGATCTAAGTTTTCAGTACTGATGAATTTTGGCATTAAATTTTTATTCAAATTAATTTTGCCTTGCTTAGTGGAGATGACACATTTACTTTTATTAATCATTCATACTTAGCATGAATCAGTTCATCAAACTTTGTCCTGAGAACCTGTAAATAGGAGATAGGGGATCAAGAACATACAATACCGCTGAATACCTGAGACTTCAGAAAAGGCCATCATAAGACAGGTGGGAGGGATCTAAAACCCATCTTTGTTTATTCACAATTTTCATTGCTTTTTTTTAAATTCATGCAGCAGAATAAGCAAGGACACTGATTTACTCTTTAAATAATTCAACATTATTTTTGAAGGCATACAGATGTTCTTGACTGTCAGGTTGACATTTTTGGTGCATTTCTTTAATGTTTGTCTCTCTTAACCATGAGAAAAAGGTATCATAAACTTCAGTTCTCTCTAGTATCTTCTCTCCCTACCCTTTTCTAAGAAACTTGGTGGAATGAAAAGATGGTCTCTTAAGCTTTTTATTTTTACTCTAATTCTTTTTTTTCTAAGTATATACCTGTGGAAATCTGATTCTTGTAAGTGGTATTTGACACATGGATTTATTTTTTTATGTATTATTTGTTCATTCATTCATTTGCCAGAGAAGGGAGAAGGGGTGGGTAGAGCTGAGTCAAATCCATATATACTAGAAGATTCATGATTGTAGAGCTGGTGACAGCCCCACAGACATGGGTTGGCTGTCACTGACTACGTAACTGTCATCCCCATCAAGGTTAGGCATATTAAATGGCACGACACTTTAGCAGGGCATGTCAATTCAGTGAATAATGATAAAGACTAAGCTACATGAATGCTAATCTGGAAAGTGTTAGGAAACTGCTTTGTAGCCAATGATTCTGGTATGAGAAATGACTCTCCCAGTTGGTTGTCATAACAAGGGCGAGTGAAGGATTGTTTACAAAATTGCAGGTCTTCCATAGAAATTTCTGTCTTTTTACTCTTTTTATTATTATTATTATTATTATTATTAAATAGGAATCTAAAGTATACAGGGATACAAAACTTATGCAAAGTCTGAATAAAGATAGGCAATGATTATGTACCTGAGAGACCTAGCTAATGTACAAATTTAAGATCTCAAGAAAAATGATGAGAAGTTAGCAATGATAAAGCAATTTGAAGTAACAAATATAAAGAGGATCTGATTCTTCTTGGTTTTTAAGAATATAAATAATTTTTCTTAAGAGTGAAGTTAAAAATATAAAAGGCCAGATTTAATCTTCATATTTTAAGTTATAAGTTGTTAAGAAAAAATTGTTGTCCTGAGAACCTTAAAGTTCAATTTTATAGTAAAACTCTTTTGTAAAAATATCTTATTTATATAGTTAACAGTTCTACCAAAATTGAGTGGTAAAAAAAATAACAATGAGAAATGGAATTTGAAACACAGATTCTATAATACAAGATCAATTGAAAACACTTGTGATTATTTTGTACAGCACTGGGATGAAGCTACTTACTGGTGGTGGTGTTTGTGTGCTGTGGAGATGGTTTCAACTCACAGGGACCCTGTATCGTGTTTCCCAGGCTGTAAGTTTTCACAGGAGCAAAAAGCATGAACTTTCTCCAGCGGAGCTACTTGTAGATTTGAACCTTTGACTTTGTGGTTAGCAGCCCAGCTAGTAATTCGTTATACCACCAGGGCTCCTAAAAGATCTTAGCAAGTCAACCAAACACCTTTTTCCCCAATTAATTCATGAATTGTATTATCAATTCTTAGGAAATTAGTATAACTGATTAGATAGTTTATGCAATGTCTTTGGATGAATCATATTTTCCCCAGAAGATTGATAATTTTCTTCTAACGATTTTGGCTTATCTCATTTTACAAAGAAATGGTCAATAAAAAACAGCTATGTTATTTTTTAATTATAATCTTTTGATTCTTAGGTTTTGAGCAATGTCTTGAACAACAAATCAAGTGACTTTGATCAAAGTCTTTGGAAAATGTAATGTTTTAAGGATACATTTAATTGGATCACAGTTTGAAGTGGTAGCAAAGTGAGTTTGCCCTTTGTCATAGCATACCTAGGAATCCTGATCTATATTCCTGATTGCTATTGATTTTTTAAGATTTCATTATAAAATCAATAACCCTTGCACAGGGTAAAATAGTTTACAAGGGTTGCAACATACTGTGGACTTCTGAAAACATACTGAGCTCGGTGAAGCCACCCAGGCAGCCAATTAGGAGAAAACATCTATTAGGTAAAAACAGGGCAGTCCTATTGACTGCTATTGATTTTCTTAGCCCTGTGAAAAGACAATCAATTAGATAAAGAAGGCTAATGTTACAGCTGCAATTTAATAACCCCTAAAAAAAGAGAAGGAGGGCTATTGATTCCTGACATGGAATGTTGAGGCGTATTGAAATATACTGAACTTCACCTGTCTTTTAATCAGGCCTGCAGAGAAGAGGGGAAGCTGCTTTTTTAGCCTTGTGGCATAGAATCCCAATTATTAAAGAGCCTTGGTGATGCCAGACCTCAGAGATGCAAATGAAACAGAACTTTAGAAGAAACACAAGCCCAGACTGAATACTAAATCATGGAAGCTATTGACAGAAACTGTCTTGGTGAAGGTTGTTTCATTTTCCATACAGAGCTAACCAGAGTACCACCTGTCATTTTCAAAAGCAAAGTCAGTTTTGCCAACCAGCCGTGAATGACAAATAAAGCTTTATATGAAACACAAGGGCATATTATGTGCTATTGTGAGTTCTGCTAAGTGCTAATTTATCTGGCTTGTTCTCTTCAGCAAACAAACGCACAGACACATGAAATAATTCATCTAATTATGTAGCTATTTAGGAGAAAAACAAAGCAAGGTGTTTTTTGTGTGCTGCAGAAGGTGCATGATACAAGAAAGGTTTTCACAAAACCAAACATAGCCAATGGAAATAAATGAAATGCTGTAAGCTGTAACAATTTTAGAACAAATAAACTTTTGCTAGTTTGGGATTTAGGGAGTCCCAGCTGCTTTTCATAAATAGATGAGTACTTTCATTCACTTTTTTTTTTTTTTTTTATAGTCCCTAATTGGAAATGGCTAATAGGCCTTGTCCCTTTCAAATAAAAAATCTGGGCTAAAACACCTAATATAGATATTTTCTTTATGTTTTTCTTTTCTATTGCATGTATTTGATCCTTTCTCCCTCATTATATATATGCCTTTATACCAGCAGACAGCTGCTATTCACAATAATTGCTAGGGCAGTCAATTATACTTTAAATAGACCTACTTGAGGACAAATGGTGGTCTAAATTGTTCTAAAGGCATACCATACACAAAGACTGTGCCATTTCTAGTATCTGAACTATTCTAAATATTCTTCATCAGCGATATAGTTTGTATACCTCACTCCAGGCATGTCAAAGGTTTCTCTGATACATTTCTAGGAGGGTCCAATTCGTAGAGTCATTATATAATTACTTAAATTTTATTTATAAACACATGCATATGTTGTGCTAATCCTTTTACTTGTGTTTAGATAGCATGTGTCACTATTACAGAAAATCTATTTTGTTGGAAATAGTATCCTTGTTGCTAAAACTCTGTGTACTTAGTGCACATGTACCTATGCATTATTGTGGACAGTCAAAACTTTAAACGTATACAAGGAAATTTTTAAAGACTTGCATATTCTATAATAGTGCCTTTTTTAATGAAAGATACATTTATAAAAATTACTTTTCAGATTTGAATGAAGGAGTATTAGTTCAATATCAAAAATAGTAAAGAAAATGTTAAAAGACCTTGTCACAATCATGTCTTGCATCACAACTTTAATAGTATAAAAATATTAGAGACAATTTCCCAAATTAGAGTATGACTTTTATGTTTATAACATCAGAAGTTTGGTATTGAGTGACAAGAGTAGTGCAATCCATGCAAACTTGGAATACTGTTTGTTTAGCAATGAATCACAATCATAATGTCTCTAGAATACAATTCGAATGTAACAATGTTTATCTTATTGTTGTTGTGATGTGTCATTCAGTCAGTTCTAATTCCTAGGGACCCTGTGCACAACAGGAGCAACTGCCCAATACTGTGTCATTCTCACAATTGCTGTTCTATTTGAACCCATTTTCACTGGCACTGTGTCAATCCTTGCCATTGGGGTTCTTCCTCTTTTTCTTTGGACGCTTTACTTTTCTAAATGTGGTGTCTTTCTCCAGGGAGTGGAACCTCCTAACATGTCCAAAATAAAAGAGATGAAGTCTCACCATCCTCAATTCTAAGGAATTTGTGGCTGTATTTTCAACACAGATTTGTTTGTTCTTCTGGCAATCCAAGGTACTTTCACTCTTCTTCATAAACGCCAAAATTAAAATGCATCCATTCTTTTACCCAAACTTCACAAGCAAATTAAGCAATTAAAAATATCATGACTTGGGCCAGGCACACCTTAATCCTCAAAGTGAAATCTTTGTTCTTTAACACTTTAAAGGGAATATTTGCAGCAGATTTACCTAACACAATGTGTGGTTTACTTGCTGTTTGATTTCTCGGATGCTGTTTCTATGTGCATTGATTGTGGATTTAAGCAAAATGAAGTCTTTGACAACTTACATCTTTTCTACATTTATCATGATGTAACTTTATCACGATGAAAGTATCCAGTTATGAGGATTTTTTACTTCTTTACTTTAAGGTGCAATCTATATTGAATGCTACAGCTGTCATCTTTGATCTTCACCAGCAAGTATTTTAAGCACTCTTTGCTTCCAGGAAGCAAGTTTGTGTCATCCCCATATTGTGGTTGCCAATGAATCTTACTCTAATCTTGATCTTACAATCTTCTTATAATTCAACTACTCAAATTATTTGCTCACTATACATATTGAATAAGTACAGTGAAAACTTAAAATCCTTACATATACCTTTCTTGATTTAAAATCATTCAGTATCTCTTTGTTCTGTTCTAACAACTGCTTCTTGGTCTATGTACAGAATCTTCATGACTACAATTAAGTGTTCTGGAATATCTATTCTTTGAAATGTTACCCATAGTTTGTTAGGATCCACTCAGCTGAATGCCTTTGCATAGTCAATAAAGTACAAGTAAACTTCTTTTTGGTATTCTCTGCTTTCAGCCAAGATCTATCTGATGTCAGAAAGATACCCATAGTTTCATATCTTCTTCTAAATCTAGCTTAAATTTCTGGCAGCTCTCTGTTCATGTACTGCTACAGCAGTTTTTGAATTTTCTTTAATAACATTTTATATGCATGCATTATTAATGGTATTGTTTGATGATTTCTGCATTCCATTAGGTCATCTTTCTTTAGAATGTACACGAATATGAATCTTTTCCTATCAGTTGACCAGGTAGTTGTTTTCCAATTTTGGGGGAATAGACAAATGAGCTCTTCCTGTGCTACATCAGTTTGTTGAAACATTTCAATTTGTATTCTGTGAATTCCTGGAGCCTTGTTTTTTAGCCAATGACTTCAATGCAGCTTGGATTTCTTCCTTCGGTATCAGGGGTTCTTAAAATATTGTACCTCTTGAAATGATCAAACTTCAACCAATTATTTTCTTAGGAATGTTTATTCCTACATTCTTACTATCATAGTTGTTGTTGTCAGGTGCCATCGAGTCAGAACCGACTCATAGCGACCCCATGCATAGCAGAACGAAACAATATCTGATCCTGGGCCAACCTCGCTACTGCTGCCACACTTGACTCCATCAATGATGCCACCTGGCTGATCCATCTAATTGTGGGTCTTCGTCTTTTTCTCTGACCCTCCATCTTACCCATCATGGCATCCTTCTCCAGTGACTATTCCCTCCTGACAATATGTACAAAGCATGAGAGACAAAGCTGAGCTATCTTGGCCTCTAAGGAGCACTCTGGCTGTGCTTCTTCCAAAACAGATCTATTGGTTCTTTTGGCAGTCCATGGCACTTTCAGCATTCTCCTCCAACACCACAATTCAAAGGCATCAATTCTTCTATTATCTTCCTTATTGACTGTCCAGCTTTCGCATCCATATGAGGTTATTGAAA
>NW_006408600.1:5185134-5186428 GCF_000296735.1 Chrysochloris asiatica | reverse complement strand
TAGCTCAAGAAGACAAAGTAAAATAGCATAGTGAAATGTTCAGAGACCTGAAGTTAGAAAACCAAAAGTGAAGAACATGCTCAATATTTCTCAAGGTGAAAGAACTGTAGAAAAAAATCAAGCCTGAACTTGCAATAATGAAGAATTCTATGGGCAACATATCGAATGATGCCAAAGGCATCAAAAGTAGATGGAAGGAATACAGAGAGTCACTGTATGCAAAATAAATGGTTGATGTTTAATCATTTCAAGAGGTAGCACACGATGAAGGAATAATGGTTCTGAAGGAAGAATTTCAAGTTGTGCTATAGGCATTGGTCAAAAACAAGGTTCCAGGAAGTGGTGAAATATACATTGCAATCTTTCAGCAAACTGATGTGGCACTAGAGGTACTCTCTCATTGATTCCAGGAAATTTTGAAGACAGCTACCTAGCTAACTGATTTGAAGAGATTAATATTTGTACCAATTCAAAAAAGAAATGACCCAACATAATATAGAAATTATTTGACAATGTCATTAATATTACATGCAAGTGAATTTATGCGTATTATAATTTTTTTAAATTGTTGACACAGTACATTGAAATGGGACTGCCAGAAGTTCAAGCTGAATTAAGAAGATATAGAACTGGGGATACCATTGCTGTCATCAAATGGTTCCTGCTAAAATCAGAGGATACCAGAAAGATGTTTACTTGTGATTTATTGACTGCATGAGAGTGTAGATTTTGTGTCAATTTGACTGGGCCAGAATTCTCAGTGGTTTGGCTGCTGAGATGTAGTTATATATACCATTAATAAATTCTAAAACAATTCATTAATTTAAGTTGCTATGAGTAGCCAATCAATTAAAAGGATGTTTGCTTGGGGGTGTGGCCCATTTCTAATACATTAGGCAGTCAAGCAACGCTTCTTTGCTTTCTGTTCGTTATGAATCTTTCATCTGACTTGTCCTCAGACCTCCAGTTCTTTGGACCCAAGCCAGTGGATTCTTCTATTCCTGATCCTGGAAACTATCAGCAGCCTGCCTTCTTACATGTGGATCTGCCTACCTGCCTGCCTGCTGGAGTGCCTTCCTGTGGGACCTGCCTGCTATGTGACCTGTCAATCTTGGTTCATCTGATCTGGAATTGTGACTGTACCACGTCTATGATTGTGTGAGCCATTTCCTTGATATAAGAGACTCTGGTGGTTCAACCTCACCAGTCACTCCTCAAAAACCCTATGTAGGGTCACTATGGGTCAGAACCAACTCAATGGCACGCCACAACAACAATAACTATACATATATGT
>NW_006408600.1:5178693-5183607 GCF_000296735.1 Chrysochloris asiatica | reverse complement strand
GTAATCAGAATAGTCCTACTGCCATAGATTTATGGTGTTGGCTACTTTGGTAGGATGTCCATAGGTGTGAAATAGATGGGTAGCCTACTAAATATTTACTTGATCTGTACAAGAAGAATTCTAGGTTAAGTGAACAGCAGTCTAACTTGAATCACCAAAATAAAGAATCAATTCCGACTTGAGCCAGTTTACAGACTCACAACCCCTAGAATAAGGGGGTGGCCTGGTTCGCTTGAGAAAAGTTCCCACTAAACTGCTAGCTGTTAGTCTTTCTTCCAGCCTTCCTGAAATGAAACTGTAGCTTTTCCAAGTGTGATTATTTATTCGGGAAAAGGAAATAATCAGACTTTTGGGGGATTACTGTACACTGACTTTGAATTGACATTAATTCCAGGAGACCCAAAATGTCACCCTGTCCCACCAGTAAGAGTAAGGTTATATTGAAGATCTAGTTGTTAATGGAGCTAAGGTCAATATCACTGTTGATCCAGTGTGTCCCCAAACTCATCATTTATTGAATGCATAATTGGAATAGATACACGCAACAACTGGCAGAATCCCCAATTGAATCCCAATTGGAATAAGGGCTATTATGGTTAAAAAAGACAAGTGGAAACTCTTGTTAGAACTACCTCTACCTAGGAAAATAGTAAAGCAAAAGCAATACAGTGTTCCTGGAAAACTTTTAGATATCAATGCTATAATCACGGACTGGAAGGATTCATGGATGGTGATTTCCACCACATCCCCCTTTATCTCACTTATCTGACCTGTGCAAAAACCAGATGGATCTTAGAGAATGACAGTAGAATATCATAAACTTAACCAGATGATGACTTCAATTACAGTTGCTGTTCTAGATGTATCATTACGCATGCAAATTATTACATCTCCTAGTATCTAATATGCAGTTATTGATCTGGCCAATGTCTGTTTCTCATTGCAGTTTCTAACGATCACCAGAAGCAGTATGCATTTATCTGGCAAGGCTAACAATACACCTTCACTGTCTTACCTCAGTGGAATGTCAACTTTTCAATAGTATGTTATAATTTAGTTCACAAGGATCTTGATCGCTTTATCCTGTCACAAGATATCACATGTGCCCATTAAATAGATGACATTATAATAATTGGACCTAGTGAGTAAGAAATATCAATGCCTCTAGATTTATTGCTAGAATATCTGTGTGCTGTTGCTGTTGTTGTTGAGTGTGTTCAAGTTGGTTCTGACCCTGTATAACATTTCCAAGGAACAGCTGGTGAGTTTGTACACCAATCTTGTGGTTCAAACCAAACATGTGATCCAGTGCTTTATCCCATAGAGCCATGGGAACTTAACCCAACAGAAATTCAGGCACCTTCAGCTCTGGTAGCGTAGTGGTTATGAATAGGGCTGTGAACCACAAGGTCAGCAGTTTGAAACTATCAGCTGTCATGTGGGAGAAAGATGAGGCTTTCTGATCCTGTGAAGATTTACAGCCTTAGAAACTCTGTACAAGGTCACTGTGAGTTGGAACAAACTCCATGGCACATAACCACCACACCACCACCTCAGTGAAACTACTAGGGTTTCAGTGGAGTGGGGCATATGGATATTTTCCTACTAAAGTAAAGGATAGGTTAATTCATCTGTCCCTTTCCACAACTAAAAGAGAGGCAGAACACCTGAGGGCCTCTAGGATTTTGGAGACAACATATCTCTCTTTTGGTTGTGCTAACCTGTCCTGTTTATCAAGTGACTATGTTGATGTTATTGTTAAGTGCCATTGTGTCAGTTCCAACTCGTAGAACCCTGTATAGGGTTTCTGAGGAATAGTTGGTGAGTTTGAATCATCAACCTTGTGTTTCAAACTGTCTGTGCAGTCCAGTGTTTATCCTACAGCACCATACCAGGACTTTGTACTCATAGCAGACCTTATAGAATAACGCAGAAATGCACCATTAAGAAATCTTTGGGTGTAAATATTTGTGGAAGCAAACATCACATCTTTCTCTTGGAGAGACTGGTAGGCTTCAACTGTTAACCTTTTTAGTTGGCAGCTAAGTACCTTAACCACTGTGCCTCCAGGGTTCCTGAATATGTTATGTTACATAATTAATATACAGAAAGAAAAGTAATACTAAATGAAATTCAAAACTAGAATAATTTTAATGCATTTTACACATGAGTAATGATATTGAGAAAAACAATGTATATGTTTTCCTTGTCAGTGCACTATAATTGCAGAATGTTTTGTAATAAATAGCACCATTCAGTGCTAGAGCTAGCATAAAATAGAAATCATACTCAACTCAGAAAACTGATATGGGTATTGTCTTTTTCTAATTATCCATCGCTTATTCAAGATGAAAAATGCATGCCTATGTAATAGTGAAATTATTCCACAATTGCCATATACAATTTTATTCTATGCTATTCACTTTGGCACACTACTGTTGGTCAACTATGGGATTTTTTTATCTTTTAAGCCTGTGAATCTCCTATGTAGGGTCCCCTAAAGTATTGCTGCATTAATTTTGTGGCAAAATTAAGCATTTTGTAGAGTAGTAAGCATTCCTGAGCTTGTTGAAGCAGATTCAAAGTATAATTAACTACCCCCACACAGGTGCTTAAGATCTTTCAACCTACAGCTTTTCCTTTTACATTCCCCCACTCTAATCCCTTTGCTTACTATAGTATGTCCTGCTAATGTGAGGAGTGAGTGAACCCATCAGACTTTAAGGGAAATTATAAACGTGAAAATTTTTACAATTTTATAAAGGTGATGAATTACAAAATGCAGGAAAGCAGAGGGACTATGACTTGTAATTAGAGTGTAATAGAAGTGGCTGGTAGAAGCTGTCCCTGTTATATCACTGGCACATTAAGCCAAATAAGACTCCAGAGTCTATTTCAGGTCAAAAGTATAGTGAGAGAAACTCCTGTACTAACAATTAATTCTCTACACCCCACAAAGTAAAAGCCTTCTGGAATATCAAAATCTACTTAAAGAAACAAAAAGAGGAGAATTTTTTTCCTTCTGGGAATGTATCAAGAAAAGGATATTTTTTCAGAAGCCCCATGGCTGATGCCTCCTTATTTTGAATGAGAATTGAATCGAATACCTAATTTTAGACCTGCCAAGAATAATGGCTATATCGTGATTGTTTTGTTATTGTTAGGTGTTCCCCAGCTGATTCCAACTCATAGCAACCTTTGCACACAGAATGGAACACTGCCATGTCCTGCACCATCCCCAAAATTGTTGTTGCATTTTAGCCCATTGTTGCTGCCACTGCGTCTATTTACTTTTTTGAGGGTCCTTGGAGGCCAAGATGGCTAGGCTTCGTCTCTCCTACTTTGGACACATTGTCCGAAGAGAACAGTCACTGGAGAAGGATGTCATGCTGGGTAAGATGGAGTGTCAGAGAAAAAGAGGAAGATCCCCAACGAGATGGGTCAGCCAGGTGACATCATTGATGGCGTCAAGTGTGGCAGCGGTAGTGAGGTTGGCCCAGGATTGGACATTGTTTCGTTCTGTGCATGGGGTCGCTATGAGTCGGTTCCGACTCGATGGCACCTGACCAGCAAGCAAAGCCTCTTTTTCAGTGACCCTCCACTTTACTAAATATAATGCCCTTCTAGAGGAACTGGTCACTCCTGGAAATATGTCCAAAGTGTGAGAGAAAATGTCTTCAAAAAAATATTTTGGCTGTACTTCTTGCAAGACAGATTTGCCTGTTCTGGCAATCCATGATTATTTCAATAGTCTTCTCCAACACCATAATTGAAGTGCATCAAGTCTTCTATGGTCTTCCTTATTCATTGTCCAACTTTCAAATACCATGGCTTGGGTCAGGCTCACCTTAGGCATCAAAGTTATATATTTATTCTTTTACATTTTAGAAATATATTTTACAGAAGATTTTCCCAATTCAATATATCACTTGCATTATAGTTAGTCTAAAGCAATAATTGCTTTAGAGTAATCATAATTTATACTTTGGACTTGGGAACAGGCCTACAGGAGCATTTGTTATACTATTAGCCAACAGTTATTGGCCATAAATTAGGAAGTCTTGAATAAAATTAGAACCATGTAGGCTTCTAGGGGACTGGCCAGTAAAATGATTTAAAACTAGAGGTCACAAATGTTGCTGTGGCTGTTAAGTGCTGTCAAGTCGATTCTGACTCATAGTGATCCTGAATAGGGTTTCTGAGGAGCAGGTGGTGGGTTTGAACCTCCAACTTGTTATGCGCAGTCCAGTGCTTAACCTACAGTGCCGCATCAGAAGTCAAGGTGTTGTAATAGCAAACAGAAATATTATTTCCCTATTACTCTGAAGATATTTATACACTGATTTTAAAAAATATACTACCTAAAGTCCTCTAATTCAGTTTGATCAGAGAGTAATTAACATGGACATCTCTATATTCACATGTGTGCACAATGGTGCATTGAAAAGAAAAGCTTTCAACAAATCTGTAAAGTGGAATACTTTGATCAAATCATAGGGGCAGGAAGGATCTGAGATGGTAGTTTGAGCATATTCATCAGCAGCCTCATCTTCCTATTTCTAATTCTTAGAAATGATTATGTGTGTGTTTGTGTATATATGTGGTACTGCAGGATAATGCATTGGACCACAAGGTCAGTTTGAACCACATGGTCAGTGGTTCATACCCACACGCTACTCTTCAGAAAACGTATACAGGGTCGTCTTTAGAAACCTTATACCGGGTCACTATGGGTCAGAACTGACTCGATGACACTTAACAACAACATACATCATATATACACGGAATCCTGGTTTGGTGTTGTATGATAAGCAGTCTACTGTAAGGTCAATTTGAACCACGTGTTTGGCTATTCAAATGCACAGCCCTCCTTGGAAACCCTATACAGGGTCTCTATGAGTTGGAACCCAATCA
>NW_006408600.1:5172307-5174057 GCF_000296735.1 Chrysochloris asiatica | reverse complement strand
TCCTGCTTCATTTTTTAAAAAATATTTCAATTTGTATTCCATCAATTCTTGGTGCCTTGCTCTTTGTCAAAGCTTTCTATGCAATTTGGATTGCTTCCTTCAGTAACAGGCTTTGATCATAAGCTTACTCTTAAAATGGTTGAATATCAGCCCTTTCTTTTTGGTACAGTGACTCTGTGTATTCTTTCCATCTTCTTTTGATGCTTTTTGCATCACTCAAAATTTTGCCCATAAAATCCTTCAATATTGCAAGTTGAGACTTGAAATTTTATCTTCAGTTCCTCAGCTTGAGAAACTCTGCGTGTGTTCTTTCCTTCTGGTTTTCTAACTCCAGGTCTTTGCACATTTTCTTATAATATTTGACTTTATCTTCTCTAGCTGCTCATTGAAATTTTCTATTCAGCTCTTTTACCTCTTTGTTTCTTTCATTTGCTTTAGCATTTCTATGCTGGAGAGCAGTTTCAGAGTCTCTTCTGACATCCATTTGGTGTTTTCCTTCTTTCTTTTCTTCTTAATGACCTTTTACTTTCTTCCTGTATGATGTTCTTGAGGTCCACAACTCCTCTGGTATTTAGTGTCTAATGTATCATATCTGTTCACCAAACAATCTCTAAATTCAGTTGGGATATGTTCAAGGTCCTATTTTTGCTCTTGTGGATTTGTTTTAATTTTCTTCAGCTTCAGCCTTAACTTGCATATAAGCAAATTATTGTCTCTTCAATCTTGATTTGGCTGATGATATAGAGCTTTTCCACCGTCTCATTCCATAGATGTATTCAATTTGATTTTCTGTGTATTCCAGCTGATGAGATCCATGTGTATAGTCATCTTTTATGTTGTTTAAAACAGGTATTTGTAATGAAGTCATTGGTCTTTCAAAATTCTATCATGCAATCTCCAGCATCATTTCTATCACCAAGGTCATATTTTTAAATGATTGATCCTTCCTCTTTGTTTCTAACATTTGCTTTCCAATCGCCAGTAATGATGGTATTTTAGTTTCTACTAAATCATGATCAAGTTAATATGTTGTGGGCTGTCCAGTCAGTCCCAACTTATGGAAATCCTCTATAGGGTTTCTGAGGCTGAAAATTTCTGTGGGAGTGGAAAACTTCATCTTTATCCCACAGAGCAGATGGTGGGCTTCATCCACCAAACTTGTGATTCACAGCCCTGTAAGTATCATCTAGAATCACTGTGCTCCCAAAGTAGATATGTAGATTTAGAATTTCAAAACTCTACAGTGCAGGTAGAAGAGATTTTTAAAGACTTTTCCAGAGAAGACATTTTTTGATAAAGCAGTTAGTTCAACCTAGTGTGTAAACATTTAGGTTCTAGAGTGAGTTGGAAGGGATACAACAACAACTGCAACATTTGGGTAATGGAGCCCTGATGTGGTACTGTAGGATAAGTGCTGGGTTGTTAACCATAATGTCAGTAGATAAAGCCCACCAACTTCTCCTTGGTAACCCTATACAGGATTGCTATGAATGAAAATTGGCACAATGGCACTTAACAACAGTCCAGAGAACAATTAACAATAGTATCCCTTGTTCATAACCTCAAATTTTGTTCTTCTTTTATAATAACTTATAAGTTATTGCATAGAAATATCTATAACCCATTCTGAAAAATATTTTTCAGGGAATATAACACCCTCCTTCAGACTTACCTGTATATTCCTGAATTTTTGGTTCAAGCTATAATTGTTCCTACTGAATATTTCTGTGGCAACAAATATAGATGATCA
>NW_006408600.1:5162404-5172207 GCF_000296735.1 Chrysochloris asiatica | reverse complement strand
AAAGTTGTTTATTGGACCAGTGGTGAGATTTTTTTGTTTTCTTTATATTGAGATGCAATCCATACAGAAGGTTGTGCTCTTTGATCTTCATCAGTAAATATTTTAAGTTTTCTTCACTTTCAGCAAGCAAGGTTGTATCATCTGCATATCGCAGGTTGTTAATGAGTCTTCCTCCAATCCTGATGCTATGTTTTTCTTCATATAACCCAGCTTCTCAAATTATTTGCTCAGCATAAAGGTTGAATAAGTATGGTGGAAGAACACAAACTTGTCGTACACCTTTCTTAATTTTAAAACATTCAGTGTTCCCATGTTCTGTTCAAACAGCTGCCTCTTGTCCAGGTACAGATTTCTCATGAGCACAATTAAGTGTTCAGGAATACTCGTACTTCACAATGTAGTCCATAGCTTGTCATGATCCTCACAAATGGAAGCCTTTTCGTATTCCTTAAAACACAGGTAAACATCTTTCTGGTATTCTCTGCTTCAACAAAGACCCATGGGACATCAGCAATGATACCCCTTATTCCATGTCCTCTTCTGCATCCAGCTTGAACCTCTGGAAGTTCTCTTTCAATGTATGCTTGCAGACATTTCTGTATTATTTAGTAAAACTTTACTTGCATGGGATATCAACAATATTGTCCGATGATTTCCGCATTTCGTTGGATCACCTCTCTTTGAAATGGGCACAAATATGGATCTCTTCCAATAAGTTGGCCAAATAGTTGTCTTCCAGATTTCTTGGCATAGATGTGTGAGTGCCTCCTGTGTCACCTCACTTTCTTGAAAGATTGCAATTCTTATTCCTTCAATTCCTAGTGCATTGTTCTATTCCAATTCCTTCAATGCACCTTGGCTCTTGATCATATGCTACCTCTTGAAATGTTTGAACATAAACCATTTCCTTTTGGTGCAGTGACTATGTATTATTTCCATTTGCTTTTGATACTTTCTGCATCATTTAATAATTTGTCTGGAAAATCTTAATTTTAAACCATTTGGTTTACTTTTAAACCAAATTTCCTAAATTTAAACCATTTGCTTTTCCCTTGCTTTGTTCAGGCAACTGTCTTGGTGTATGTACAGTTTCCTCATTAGCATAATTAAGTGTTCTTGAATATTCATTCTCCACAATGTTGCCCATAGCTTGTCCACACAATTGAAAGTCTTTATGTTGTCAATAAAGCATCTTTCTGGTGCTCTCTGCATTCAGCCAAGATCCATCTGACATCAGTACACTGACAAATGAGTGCTATGTCTTCCTTGTAGACATATGGATATTATCCTATTACTGATAGAGTACTTCAGCATACATCTTGAAATGTTATGTCTGACAATGAGTGGATCCATTCTGCTTCATTTTGATATTCCTGGCATGGTGGTTGGTGGTTGGTGGTTATGTGCTTTAGAGTCAGAACCGATTCATAGTGACCCTGTACAGGGTTTCCGAGGCTGTAAATATTTATGGGAGCAGAAAGCCTCATCTTTCTCCCTCATAAAAGCTGGTAGTTTTGAACTGCTGACCATAAGGTTTGCAGCCCGATTTGTAACCACTACACTACCAGAGTTCCTTATTCCTGGCATTTTTTGTTGTTGTTATGCACCATTGAGTCAGTACTGGCTCATAGTGACCTTATGCACAGCAGAATGAAACACTGCCCAATCCTGGGCCAACCTCACTGCTGTTGCCATGTTTGAGTCCATTGATGTTGCCACTTGGCCAATCCATCTCATTGGGTTCTCCCTCTTTTTCTCTGACCTTCCACCTTACCAAGCATGATATCCTTCTCTAGCGACTGCTCCCTCCTGACAAAATGTCAGAAGTATGAGAGAAGTTTGGCCATCTTGAACTCCACGGACCACTCTGGCTGCAGTTCTTCCAAAATGGATCTATTGGTTCTTTTGGCAGTCCATGGCATAGTATACTATATTATCATCTGATTCCAAATGGCCGATATCAGTCCATTTCAGTTCACTAAAACCTAGGATATCTATTTTCAATGTTTTTTTCTTTTTTTAATATTTCATTTCATTTTTGCCAACATCCAATTTTCCTATATTCACATTTCATGTATTTTTTATTCTAATTACTATGAATTATTGCACTGTGTCTTCTGATTTTGAGTCGTGCCACATAAGCAAATGAAGGTCCCCAAAGATTTACTGCATTCAAAACTTTAAGGTTATTTTTACTTTAAGTGTGCAGATATTCTCATTGTCTTTTGGGGTGACTTCAACCGGAGCAGCTCATTTTCCATCTCTACATTAGACAATAAGCATTGGGCTGCTAGTGGGAAGATTAACAGTTCAAGCCCACTAGCCACTCCACAGGAAAAACATAAGGTACTTTGTTTCAGTGAAGACTTACAGCTTCAGATATCCTTAAACCATTTCTACTCTCTCCTATAGGGGTTCTTTCTATTTGTCAGAATCAACTCAATATCAGAGTTTCGGTTTTGGTTTATATCAGAAAATGTTTTGCTTCCATTTATGATTTTCACTGACCTATTTTTTCAGAAGTATGAAGGTAAGTAAAAAATATTACTATTAGGGTTCCACAGTCCTGATGTGGCTCTATATCATAAGCACTGGATTTCTAGCTGCAAAGGTCAGCAGTCCAAACCCACTTGCCACTCCTTGGAAACCTCACACATGGTCACTATCTGTTGGAACCGATTCAATGGCACTTTACAACAACAGCAACAACTAAGATTCCAGTTCATACATGCAAAGATTAATCAAACAATATGTGTCTAAACATGTATCTGCAGACTAGTTATCTCACTAATACACTTGATATAATCTTGTTAGGGTACCTCCTAAAAAAGGTCCATTTAAAAGTGTCTTCCTAGTGAAACTACTTGTTAGTTGTTGATTGTTGTTGTTGTTAAGTGCCGTTGAGTCGGTTCTGACCCATAGTGATACTGTATAGGGTTTCCAAAGAGCTGGTGAGCCTTAACCTGACCTTGAAGTTCAAACAGCTTTGCCTCTGGCACATTAACCCACAGCGCCACATGCCACCAAGTTGGTACCAACTCTTAGTGACCCAATGCACAACAGAATGAAACACTGCCCAGTACTGGGCTAACCTCACAAATGCTGCCACGCTTGAGCCCACTGATGCTGCCACTTTGCTGGGAGTCTTCCTCTTTTTCTGATCCTCCACCTTATCAAACATGATATCCCTCTCCAGTGACTGGTCTCTCCTGAAAATATGTCTAAAGTATGAGAGACAACCTGGTCTCCAAGGAGCACTCTGGCTGCACTTTTTCCAACACAAATCTGTTGGTTCTTTCAGCAGCCCATGGCACTTTCAATATTCTCTTCCAACACCATAACTCAAAAGCATTGATTTTTCTATGGTCCTCCTTATTCACTGTTCAGCTTTCGCATGCATATGAGGTTACTGAAAATACCATGGCTTGGGTCAGGCGTAACTTAGTCCTCAAGCTGATATCTTTACTCTTTAATAATTTAAAAAGGTCTTGTGCAGCAGATTTGTCTAATGCAAAACAACATTTGATTTCTTGGCTGCTGCTTTCATGAGTGTAAATTGTTGAAAATACTAGACTAGTTAAATTCAAGATATAGAGGTCAATTAAGAAGGTTATTATAACTATTTTTTTCTGTTTGTTGGTTTGGTTTTGGCAGGGGCAGCTGTGTGTAGGGGGATACCAGAGAGGTTATTTTGATAGATTTTTTTTCAAAACACCAAGTATGGTCATGGTGACTTATTAAGAAAACGTTTTCAGAAAATTCAAAATTTTACTGGTGTGTAAAAGTTCAGGAAAGTGTGCCAAGTGTTTTTTGTTCCTTTACCAAAATATACTTTCTCATTCTTTGAACGTAGCAAGGGATGTCCTATGGAATATTCATTGAAAAACTTTTCCCCATCCTCTCTACAACCCTGATATCTCCATTTCAGACTTTTTTGTTTAAGAAAACTCAAGGAATATTTTAAAAGATCACAATTTGATCCCTCAATGACGTCAGAACTACCGTTTTGACATGGTGTAAATTGAAGAATGGAATTCTTAAGAGATCTGTTGTTGTTAAGTGTTATGGAGTCATAGCAACCCTTGATCCGGTTTCTGAGGAGCAGTTGGTGAATTTGAACTGCTAACCTTTCAGTTAGCACTCATCTTCTTATTCTATAGTGCCACAGGGAAGAGTTAGAGAGATGGAAACATTGTTTTCAGAAGATTATAATACTACATGAAGGATATGACAAGAAACAATTACTTCATATTTCATATTTTTGATTAATAAAGGTTTATATGGTTTTTAATTTACCCTCACAGCTCTCTAGGTACTCTTTCATAGTCTGTCTTAGTCTGGAAGCTCTGAAGAATCTGCCCACCATGGTTGACTCTCCTGGTATTTCAAATACAGTTGGTAGAGCTTCCAGAATCACAGCAACACAAGCCACCACAGTATGAAACCTGGTAAACAAGTGATAAACTCCATGCACTGCTGTTGTTGTGGTTCAAACCTTGTGGTCCAGTACTTACCTTACAGGACCACACCTGTACTCCATGTGTTTTGTTGTTGTTGTTAGTCGGTACCGACTCATAGCAACCCTATATACAACAGAATGAAACACTGCCCAGTCCTGGGCCAACCTCACAACTGTTGCCATGTTTGAGCGCATTTATGCTGCCACTTTGCCAATCCATCTTGTTAGGGGTCTTCTTCTTTTTCTATGACCCTCCATCTTACCAAATATGATATCCTTCTCCACCAAATGGTCCCTCCTGACAATAAGTCTGAGAAACAAAGATTGGCCATCCTGGCCTCCAAGGAGTACTCTGGGTGTACTTCTTCCAACACAGATCTATCTGTTGGTTCTTTTGGCAGCCCACGACACTTTCAATATTCTCCTCCAACACCATAACTCAAAAACATAATTTCTTCTATGGTCTTTCTTATTCATGGTTCAGTTTACACATGCATATGAGGTTATTGAAAGTACCATTGCCTGTGTACTTGGACTCCATGTGTACTAAAGGTAAACTACAATGACATTTTCTAAAGGAAAAACTGATCAAAGTACAATTGTACAGCTTGGCATTGGCCTTGAGACACAGAATTGAGTGTTCTATAAAGTCAGGTAGGATTAACAGTAATAACAAGAAACTTGTTGCTGCTGAGTTGATTTCAGCTCATGACAAGCCAATGTGTTGTTGCAAAGTAGAGATCCATAGGAGTTTTTAACTGTAATCTTTGCAGAAACAGATGATCTGGCTATTTTTTGGTACCCTTGGGGTGGTTTGAACTATCAACCTTCATGTTAGTACCCAACAATTGTGCACCGTAGAGTTCTATGGAGAAGTCACATTTCTCTAACTTTTCATGAACTAGACTTCTCTTCTCTATAGTTGTATGCTGGGGCAGGAAGAAGAAGGATATTATAAATGGGTAGAAAACACTTGTACAGTGTTATTTGAAATGAACAAAAACAAAAACCCGGCAGGAAGAACTAGCTGGAGAATTTCAAGGTGGATTTTGATACAGATTAATCACCATTCAGAAAATCTTTTTAGGTCTGCCATTAACTTAGATCTGTTTCTGGATCGGTTTACTGAAATGTAATACGGATACTGATGGATGGGGAATACACCAAAATTGTGAGAGAAGTTGGGAAATGTATCTTTGTACACAAATAATTTATTTTCAGAGTCAATACAGGAGATGTCTTCAAACCCTGGAGAGGTAGTTTTCTAGTGATCTTTTGAGCTATGTTCCAATAAAGAACAGACAAAAGACTCCCCAAGAACATAACTGGAGAGATGAAGAAACTATTGAGAAGTTGTTCATTTATCTGACAAAAAGTTGTTCATTTATCTGATTACTTCAGGGAAAATTAAGATTATGGGGACTTAAATTTCATTATAATCTAATTACCACTAAGGTAAATACAATGACAGGGCATGTTTATGTCCAAGTTCAAGAAAAGAGTGTAAAAATCCAAGTCATACCCAAATTGTAGTTCTTTCCAAGCACAGAAGGTACTTTTAGAATTAGGAATTTTTTTCAGATTTAGATTAAGATTAAATTCCTGTGAAGAAGAAAGCAAATAATAAAAAGGTTGCTAAAAAAAAATTTAAATAAAGTCCAGCTGAGTATTAGAAAGAATATTAGAATGCTCTATTATAATAAATATAGTTTGGCTGCAACATAGAAGCTTAGTGTTCTCATTATTACTAATTTTTAAGACTCTGCAATCCATTTATTTTTGGTTGTGATTCATAAGTTATTCAATGTTTTGAAATTGCTAAGCAATTGAGATATTTAAAAAAATAATTTTTGTGTTATTTTTCTTGTAGACTGAAATATGAATTTATTTCTTTTTAAATGTATTTATGATTTGGGGCAACAATTTTTAAATAACCTGTGGGATTTTATGGCTTCTGGATAAAAGGTTATTTGCTAACATGGATCCAATATATAAATATGAAAATAGGCAAGGTGCAATTTTGAAATTTACACCAATATCACGCTCCGATTTTATTTTAGTGTTGCTTTTTTGTTTGTTTGTTTGTTTATATTAGTATCAATTGGGAAACAGCATTGAGTAATATACTTACTCTCTCTAGGCAGAGCTGTATAGAAGAAAAGCAGGGGTGAACTTTTGTGTTTTCATGCATTTGATATTTGTCTGTAGATTGAAATGAGATCTGGTAGTCCCAGAGAGTTGACGGAGGAAGGATCAGTTGAGAGGGTGGGCAACTAAATGCAGGGCTCAGGAAATTAAAAAAAAAAAATTGACAGAAAACCACAAATATGCTTTATTTTAGGGATGCTGACACAGTGACTCATCCCTCACATGCTAACTCTGAGATGGCCTCAAAAAGACACTTTTAGTCATGAACATCTGAAAGCTGAATTCAGAATGGTTCCATTGCTCTGTTCTCACTAAGTATTTCAATCAAAATAAGCTACATTATGCTTTAGTAAAAAGCACCACACATAGTCTCTTTAAGCCATCTCAGAGTCTTTAAAGAATAAAGGTTTATTCCAACCTAAGCTATAAATGGGTAGGCCAGAGGATTCTGTTTACCACATTCATTCATAGAACCAGGTCTTGGAAGATTTATACTGATAAACGCTTCCATGTTAGGGCAAAAATGATATGGAAAGTCAAGCACCAGCAGTTAAACATTTCCACTTGGAAATTACACATGCCATTTTATTCATGAATTTATTGGCTAAAAAATTGTGGTATTTCTATACCTAACTGCAAAAGATTCATGTTTTTCATGTACCCTAAAGTAAAGGAATGACACTACAGGATAAGAATTGAACTGCTAACCTCAAGAGCAGTGGCTGAAACCCACCAGGTACTCCTTTAAAATCCTGTACAGGGTTTCTAGGAGTCAAAACTGAGTTGACAGCACTGAACAAAAACAACAACAACAAAGTAAAGAAAAACTAGATAAAGTCATCCTGATTACCACAGCATCAGGCCTAGCTAGATGTCCAATTACAGATTCACAAAGATACTAAATTCTTAAAATTGAATTGAATCTGATTCAGTGACCCCATATGTGCTCTTTAGAGTTTTCAGAGGCTAATTTTTCAGATCTGTGTCTATAATATTTTTTCCCCTGAGGAGTTTCTGGGTGAACTCAAATCAACAACTCTTATATTACCACCTGACTGTGTTAACCATTTTTACATTCTGGGACTCCTCTGGATTCCTAAGCCTGGCTTTATTTTCTTTCCTGGGATTCTGTCTGCTCAGAGCCTAGAGAGGGAGTTCTTAGTGACACCTTTTAACATTTATCTATTCCTCTTTTTCTCCATCCTCTTGAATTCTTTTGAATATCAAACTCTGATGCATTAATTGGAGCATAGTCAAAATATTGTTATACTAGCAACTGGATCATATCTTAATTACTTTTCTTGGAAAAATCTAGTAAGTCAAAGATTATTTATCTTGAGACTTCCATGTATGATGAGTCCACTAACAATAACTATTGCAGTAACCTATTTCCTGAACCTCTTCCTATGTTCTATGGATTTCCATATAATTACAAAATAGGCCTAACTTTTCAGATATTTCATTTCTGGTAAAGCAAAAAGTGCCAAACTTTGATTCCCAAAAGTGAAGTATATTAATCCTTGTTTGATGATAAGGCAGCTCTTATTTTACCACATTGTTGTTATATGCCACCAAGCCATTCTGACTCATATCAGTCAGTCTATTGTAGAGTTTTGGAGGATCAGTTGCTGGGCTTGAACTATTAGGGTTGCAGTTAGTAGTACAGTGCTTACCCAACAACTTTACTTTGAAATATGTAGGGTGGTTTTTCATTTATCCCTTTGGCCTTAACCATTCTGTATTCAAAACGAAGATTTAGAGAATAGTAAAAAGATGTTTGCCTGTGTTTTACTGACTATGCAAAGGTAATTGACTTTGTGGACCAAAACATATTAACATATTATGTATAGCATTGTGAAGAATAGGAATTCCAAAACAATTAATGATGTTCATGTGTAATCTGTACATATACCAGGAAGCAATTGTTCAAATACAAGGGCATACTGGGTGGTTTTCAATCAGGAAAGGTGTATATCAGGGTTTTACCCTTTCTACTTATTCAAAGTGTTACTTATTCAATGTGTATGCTAAGCAAATACTTAGAATACATGAAGAAGAATGTGGCATCAAAATTGGAGGAAGACTCATTTACAGTCCATAGTATGCAGATGATATAACCTTGTTTCCTGAAAGCAAAGAGTATTTGAAGCTTTTACTGATGAAGATCAAAGACTACAGCCTTCATTTGGGTTGCATCTCAACCTAATGAAAACAAAAGTCCTCAAACCTGAAGCAAATGAGTAGCATTTCAATAACAAAAGAAAGTTTGAAGTTGTAAAGGGTTTCACTCTACTTGACTCCACAACCAACACCCAACAGAATCAGCAGTCAGAAATTGAATGGCATTGCATTGGGCAAATATGCTGCAAAAGGTTTTTTAAAGTGTTAGATAGCAAATATTTCACATTAAGGCTATGAAATGCTTAACCAAAGTCATGGTATTTTACATCATCTCATATTCATGCAAAAGATGGATAATGAATAAAGAAAGCTAAAGAAGAATTGATACCTTTGAATTTCAGTATTTTTGAATTATATTAAATATACTATGGACTTCCAGGACATGAACAACTATATCTCTCTTGAAATCTTGTTCAGTGCCATTTAGTCTGTTCCTATGTTAGAATTCCTGAAAACTGGATAATGAATATTGGAGAATTACTGATGCATTTAAATGACAATGTTGGCAAAAAATATAGAGTATGCCATGGACAACCAGAAGAATGAAAAAAATGTGTCTTAAAAACAATATAGCTCGGATGCTTTTAGGAAATTCACTGTAACTTTTTAAATTTGTTTTGAGTTTTTTGCATCTCTATATATGCAAAATAAAAAGATGGAAGCTAGCTATTGGCTCTATATTATGCACCACTGCTGTTGATGCCATGAGCATCTGAGTCAGGCATGCTGAGATCGTCAATCTTTTCTCCATTTATATGGAGGTGGTTTATTGGTCCAGTGGTTAAGATTTTTGCTTTCTTTACATTGAAGTTCAATTCATATGGAAGGCTGTAATCTTTCATCTTCATCAGTAAGTATTTTAACTCCTTTCACTTTCAGCAAGCAAGGTTGTATCATCTGCATATGTTGTTGTTGTTGTTAGGTGCCATTAAGTTGGTACCGACTCATAGCGACCCTACGTACAACAGAATGAAACACAGCCTGGTCCTGGGTCAATCTCACAATTGTTGTAATG
>NW_006408600.1:5151343-5156129 GCF_000296735.1 Chrysochloris asiatica | reverse complement strand
ATTAATCTAAGATCTTATATTTATTTACTATTTTTGATAAACATTTATGAAGGTTTAAAGAATTTTGTAGAATAGACATACGATTTAGTATATTATTGAGGGCTTAAGTGCTTTCTTTTTCTCTTTCAGCTGATTACTGCAATTCATTTATGAAGAATAGTGGCTTACTGTATTTCGTATCTATTTTTTGACTTTTAAATTGCTTTGATTAAAATCATAGAGAATGGCACAATTCAGACATCCTGGGGGCTAAGTAATAATCTGTTGGAATGCATTCACATTGCCTTTATGTAAAAGAATCTACAGTGCTAATTCAATGTAAAAGAGAATATGTGTGAAAGGGCTTTAGAAAAAGTTTAATATATACATTTATCATCTTGCTTCCTAAATAATGTCAATTGTGTACCTTAATGCATACATGTTACTAAATTCTTTTAGAGAACTCAGAGCTGTTGAGTTTTACATTTGTGCCAACTCAGTGCTGTGCAGAGACAGCCTGGATGTTCAATGCATTCAGGAAGCACAGGGATTCTTGGAAGTTACAGAATGAATGGAAGATTAGATTTCTACAGGCTAGATTATTGAGGATTCAAGATAAGCCTACATTGATATCATGAACCCAGGTTATATCAAGTTTAAAGTAAATAAATAATTTAACTCTAATTATTTCCAACAATTGGAAATATCTGAAGAGGGGAACTAAGTAGAATAATTACTGGAGGGAGTCACTGAGAATAGCTTAAACTCAGGTATAAAAACCAAATAAACAAACATGGTTAAGTCATTCAGGGAAATGTTGCTGTTAAGAGACTGTCAATCAGTTTCAACTCAGAGCAAACCCACATACAACAGAATAAAACACTACCCTATTCTATGCCATCCTCACAATTGTTATGTTGCAGCCCATTGTTACCAACCTGAGAGGCTCATATTCTGGGACTATGGCAGACTTTGTGACATTGCTATTCTAAGGTATTCAGTGGATTGTTGTGTTGTTGTTAGTGCCATTGAGTCATCACCAACTCATAGCGACCCTATGCAATACAGAATGAAACACTGCCCAGCCCTGTGCCAACCTCAAATCATTGCTTCGTTTGAGCCTATAATTGCTGCCACTTGCCAATCCATCTGGTTTGGGGTGTTGTTCTTTTTCTCTGACTCTATTCTATACCTAACATGATATTCTTCTTTAGGAACTGGTCTCTTCTGATAATATGTCTGAAGTGTGAGAGATGAAGTCTGATCCGCCTGGCTTCCAAGGAGCTTTCTGGCTATAATTCTTTCAACACAGATTGATTTGTTCTTTCAGCAGTCCATTGTACATTTACTTTTCTCTGCAAACAACATAACCCAAATGCACCAATTCTTGTATAGTCTTCCTTAGTCCCTGTCCAAAGTTCATAACCATATGAGATTATAGAAAATACCCTAGTTTGGGTCAGACACACTTTAGTTCTCAACTGCCATTTTTGCATTTGAACACTTTAAAGAGATCTTCTACAGAAGATGTATGTAACACAATACATCATTTGATTTCTTAACTCCTTCTACCATGAGGGTTAATGGTTGATTCCAGCAAACTGGAAACTTTGACAATTTCAATCTGTTGTTGATTGACATGGATATTGTTTATTGGCCCAGTGATGAAGATTTTTGTTTTCTTTACATTGAAGTGCAATACGTACAGAATGCTGTGGTCTTAGATCTCATCAGCATGCCTTTTAAGTCCTCTATACATACAGCAAGCACACTTCCATCTTCATACTGCAGGTTGTTGATGAGTTTTCCTCCAATCCTGATGCTATGGTTTTTTTTTTTTTCCATATAATTTAGGTTCTTGAATTATTTGCTCAGCATACAGATTGAATAAGGATTGTGAAAGAATACAACCCTGTTGCACACCTTTCCTAATTTTAAATCACTCAGTGTTCCCTTGCTCTGTTGAAACAACTGCCTCTTTGTCTATGTACAGGTTCTTCATGAGCACAATTAAGTGTTCTGGAATACTCACACTTTGCAATGTTGTCCATAGCTTGTCATGATCCACACATTTGAAAGCCATTGTTTAGTCACTAAAGTACAGGTAAACATCTTTCTGGTATTCTCTGCTTTCAGCCAGGATATATCTGACAATAGCAAGGATATCCCTTGTTCCACATCCTGTTCTAAATCCAACTTGAAACTCTGGAAGTCCTCTGACAATGTATGGTTGCAGTCTTTTTAGTATGGTCTTTATTATTTGTCTATGCCAGGACAGGTAGATGAGTGAATGCCTATAATACTTCATCATTTTTCAAAGGTTTAAATTTGTATTCAAATCATTTCCTGGTGCTTTGTTCTTTGCCAATGCCTTCCATGCACCATGAACTTATTACTTCATTATCATTGGCTCTTGATCATATTATGTCTTAAAATTGTTGAGCATCAACAATTTCTTTTTGGTACAGTGTCTCTGTGCATTCCTTCCATTTTCTTTTGATGCTTTCTGCATCACTCAAAATTTTGCCCATAGAAGCCCTCAATATTTCAAGTTAAGGCTTGAATTTTTTCTTCTTTTCAATCAGCTTTATAAATTCTGACTGTGTTCTCTCCTTCTGGTTTTCTCACTCCAGGTCTTTGCACATTTCGTTATAATATTTGACATTTTCTTGAGCTGCTCTTTGAAATTTTCTATTCAGCTTCATTTCTTCAAGTTGCTTTAGCATGTCTATGCTGGAGAGCAAGTTTCAGAGTCTCTTCTGACGTCCATCTTCTTTCTTGCCTTCTTTGCCTTCTTAATGACCCTTTTTGTTGTTGGTGTTGTTGTTATTTATTTATTGTGAAAAAAAGTAAATGACACACTTGACAATCTAACATCTTTTACACGGACAATTCAGTGACACCAATTACATAAATAATGGCATGTCCCAGGGAGAAAAAGAGATCATAGATGTCCAAGGTAGTGCTGTGGATTAATGCGCTGGACTGCAAGTTCGGTTTCAACTACAAGGTTGGCAGTTCAAGCTCACTAGCCACTCCTTGGAAACTCTGTACAGGGTCACTACAAGTTGGAATCAACTCAATGACTTCTCCATTCTATCTCATGGATAGAAAAAAGTGTCTGGGACAAACAAGGCTTTCAGTAAATGTTCATCAAACTGCCCTCCACTGTTAAATTCTTGCCACAGCACAGCAATAAATGGATATAAAAATACACATAAAGGGGAAGAGACCCCTTTACTCACAAACACTCCTCACTAAAATATAAAAGTAAATGACATATTTCAATATGCTTGGGAAGGAAGTAAGATTTTGTAAAGTCGTTTGTTACTCCTTCTTTTATATCAATATTTCCTCCCTTTTTAAAAATGTTCCTGAGTTGGATTTCCTAGTCACCAAGAGAAGGCCCATGACTGAAGATATTTCCTAAATGCACAATAATCATTAGTTCTTCCTCCTGTATGAGACTAAAGCCAGAGCTATGTCCAATAGTAACATGACTCTAGGTATCAAGGAACAGGTTTTCTCACAGTCAGGACATTTAAGTTCCTCTTCAGTATAAATTCTCAGATGGTAGATTTTTCTTGTGCCTAACATGTGCACTTAATGTTTAAATTCAGAAAGTTTTTCCATAGTAGGTGCTCTCTAATGCTGACTGAGGTGGCCTTACTCCCCATCTCTCCAGTATGAATACTTCTAGGCCTACTGAGTCTTGTGTTGCAATTGAAGGCTTTGAACACTTACTATATCCATAGGGAACCTCTCCAGTGTGACTCATATGTCAGATAAAGGCAGATCTAACACTGAAAGCTTCCCATGTGGGTCATCGGTGTAGACCCAGAGAATTGCTGTGGCTAAGGGCCTTTCCACATTCACTACAGTCATGGATTCTCCCGTGGTAAATGAGATTTCAGCTCTAGCTAAAGGCTTTCCCACAGTCATGTTTTCATAGATTTAAGTCCATTGTAAGCTTCTGATGAACAAGGATTTTGTGTGTGTGTGTTAAAACCTTTCCTGCATTCTTGAAATTTGTAGAGCAATTTACCTGTACAGAAAATGCAACCTTTAGCTAGTCCATGGAGAACATTAGTAAAACTTGCTCCAGTAACATCCTTGAGTGCACACTATCACACAGAACCCAAACCATCACCTTCAAGACTTATTTTCCCAGTGTTAGTCTCCTTGTATCTGACCTCAAAGGTTTTTTCTGCTTTTCCAAAAGCTTTTCCAGATCCTTGGCTTGTCCAAACTTGAAGTCTCTTGAAATTCCCAGAGTTAGGCTTTCCTACAGGAAGGCTCCATCAGACAAAACTAGCTGAGAAGCTGCAGGCTTTCTGGTCTGACAGTTTACTCTGTTACCTAGAGACACCAGAGTCTTGTGGGTCTCTAGCATCACCTTCTAGCTGGCTCAAGTTCAGCTGTTCTCAGTCCTCTCATGTGAAGGTCACAGCCACACCTTTGAAAGTCACAAGTAGCTCTCCAGAGTTTCCTTCCTGTTTCCACTTTGTTGTTGTTGTTTTTATGTGCCTTGGAGTCAGTTCCGACTCATAGAGACCCTATACTGGGTTTCCGAGGCTGTAAATCTTTGTGGGAGTAGAAAGCCTCATCTTTTTCCCACGGAACACCTCATAGTTTCGAACTGCTGACCCTGAGGTTTGCAGCCCAATTTGTAACCAGTATGCTACCAGAGCTCCTTTGTTCCCACTTTAAACTCTCCCAAATGGCTGCCTCCAAGGAGCACTCTGGCTGCACTTCTTCCAATACAGATTTGTTGGTTCTTCTGGCCTCCCATGGCACTTTGAATATT
>NW_006408600.1:5150701-5151243 GCF_000296735.1 Chrysochloris asiatica | reverse complement strand
CCCCCCCCCCCCATATAATCAGTTTCTCTGATTATTTATTCAACATACATATTGTAATATTATGGTGAAAGAATACAACCCTGGCTCACATCTTTCCAAATTTTAAAACATTTGGTGTTCACCTGTTCTGTTAGAACAACTGCCTCTTGGTTTGTGTTCCTCATGAGCACAATTGAGTGTTCCAGAATACTCATTCCCTGTAATGTTGTCCATAACTTGTCATGCTCCACATAATCAAAAGCATATGTAAACATCTTTCTGGTATTCTCTGCTTTCAGCTAAGATTCATCTGACATCAGCAACGATATCCCTCATTCCACCTTCTCTTCTGAATCTGGCTTGATCCAAAGCAAATTCTCTAACAATGTATTCCTGCAGCCATTTTTGAATTATCTTTATTAAAATTTTACTTGCATGAGATATTAATGATACTGTCGGATGATTTCTGCATTCCTCTCTTTGGAATTGACACAAATATGGATCTCTTCGAGTCAGTTGGTCAGGAATCTGTCTTGCAGTGCTGCATCATTTTTTTTTTTTTT
>NW_006408600.1:5145694-5150601 GCF_000296735.1 Chrysochloris asiatica | reverse complement strand
AAATACCATGGCGTGGGTCAGGCACACCTTAGTCCTCAAGCTGACATCTTTGCTCTTCAACACTTTAAAAAGGTCTTGTGCAGGAGATTTGCTTAATGCAATATGCTGTTTGATTTCTTGCTACTGCTTCTGTGAGTGTTGATAGTTGATCCAAGAAGAATGAAGTCCTTGACAACTTCAATCTTTTTTCTGTTGGTAAGAATGTTGTTTTCTTTACATTGAGATGCAATCCAAGCCAAAGGCTTGATCTTTGATTTTCATCAGTAAATATTTAAAAGTCTCTTCACTTTTAGCAAGCAAGGTTGTATCATCTGCATATCATTGCTGATGTCCGATGGATCTTGGCTAAAAGCAGAGCATACCAGAAAGATGTTTACCTGTGCTTTATTGATTACAAAAACACTTTTGAATATGTGGATCATGACAAGCTATGGACAACATTGCAAAATATGAGTATTCCAGAACACTTAATTGTTCTCATGAGGAATCTGTACATGGACCAAGAGGCAGTTGTTTGAACAGATCATGGAAACACTTAATGGATTAAAATTAAGGAAGGTGTGTGACAGGTTTGTATTCTTTCACTGTACTTATTCAATCTGTATGCTGAGGAAATAATCCGAGAAGCTGTGTTATATGAAGAAAAATGCAGCATAAGGATTGGAGGAAGACTCATTAACAACTTGCAATATGCAGATGATACAACAGTCGTCTCTTAAGTTGTTTTAAAAAGGAATTTGCAATGAAGAAATCATTGATCTTGCAAAATTCTGTCATGTGATCTCCAGCAATGTATCTAGCTGCAAGTACATATTTTCAAATTACTAAACCTTTTTCTTTTACTCCAACATTTGCATTCCAATGGCCAGTAATTGCAAACTCACCTTGATTACAAGTTTAATCAATTTCAGACTGAATAATTAGGTAAAATTCTTCAATTTCATCATAATTGACTTTAGTGGTTGGAGTGTAAATTTTAATGATATGCGTAATATCTTGTCTTCCATTTAGGTGTATAGACATTATCATATCACAGACATCATTGTACTTTTAAACCAATCTTTTTTTTATGTTTTATTGTGAATTATGTGATAGCTTACATGGGAGAATACTAGCTTCGCATTCATCCCATTGTATATCATCTTATTGCCATGGCCACAATCCCCTCCATGCATCATCAACCAACCAAAGGGTATACACTACAAACCTGCCACCCGGTCATCAGCACAGCACCCCTCTCCCTCTCTGGGTCTAAAGTCCCCAACCTCTCCATCTCTCCACATCATTGTCTCTGCCTCCATCTCAGGCACCATTTCCGCTCTCCACTCTTCTCCCTTGATGATCCCAGCGACCTCCGCTTCTAGACTGAAAAGTCAATCACTCCCCTTCTTGCTGCAAAACATCTACCTTTACATTTCCAACCCTCACAAGCAGTCCTGATAGCAATTATTCACTATTATATCACAAGAGACCCATCTGCATTTCATTTCATCCGCCCCACCTAGAAAGATTGGATACTACTCAGTGGAGATTGTACCTTCCTTCACACCCTCTGAATCTAGGTTCCCTCTTGAAAGCTTGTAAGCCAGTCACTTCTTGCCTTTGTAACCCCTCCCCCCATTTTGGGTAACCAATGTCCAAGTTGCCCATTGCTGTTAACTCTGTGTATGGAGAGGGTGGGAATGATCCTCGCTATAAAAATTTGTTCTCTCCTTTGAGCTACTGCATCCATAGATGTAGGTCAAGTTCATCAACTTGTATCAGATTACTCTCCCCCCCTCCCCTTCTTTCTTCATCTGGTTGAGCTCTGATCATCCAGTCATTGAAGCCAGGTCAAGTGGGTATTATCTGCAATTGTGGGTGCTCTTGTTCATATGCCCTCTCTCCTTAACAGCTGGATGCTTCACTCTCCGCTCTAGTCCTCTGACTCTGGGCCCAAGAGTCCCTGGGTCTTGCCACCCTGCTGGCCAACCAGTTCTCCACCCGGGTTCACAGGAGTCTATTGAACATTGTAGGGCTTAGCTTGCAGCTTCATTTCTGTTTTTCCCTCACTTCCCCTTATGAATGTGGTCACCAATCAGAGTGTGTATTCCCATTGAGTCTTAGTTTAGGAAGAGGGTTTACACTGAGGGGACCCGACTACTTGCCTTGATGTCTCCTGAGCAAGCAACTTGCTTGTTCTTGTAGTAACAGTCAGTCTGTCTCTATTGTTTTATATTTTTCTTATAGGTCTTTCTTTCCAGAAGTACCTTATGTTCTTCTAGTCGCTCCAGGCTGGTCTGCTTGTGATTTCAAGTGGAAAATACCCATCTCTGTATCTCTGGATGTGGTTCAGGCTTCCACCTATAATCTTATGTAATGCAGGGGCTTTGCAGGAAGCCTCCTTCACTGGGCATGTTGTAGCACCATTTTAGGTATTCCAATGAGTTATAGGCAGAAGATGGACTTACAAGCTTTCTATGGTGATGTTTTTGGTTATTCCTTTCTCTCCCCCTCCAGTGTCTATTTTATAATATAATGCAATGAAAACCAAGATTCAAAAGACAGCCAATCATCTTAACATTATTCCAACCTTTTCCCCATCCCAACCATGTTTCAATCTCTGTATCCCAGAGCTCTGTTGTTCCAAGGTTGTGCATATATCATTATTTACCTCTGTCCCATTTAGCCCATGCAAACCTGCCTAATTATTCTCCCATCTGCTCTGTTCTTCCATTCCCTTCTCCCTTCTTGTATATTGCCCCCCTCCTCAGCGCACAAACTATCCTGTGTCTATTCCCTGCCCTGCAAACCAATCTTGATATGTTCTTTTTGATGATAAATGCAATGCTATTACTCTTCAATTTATCATTCCCAGCATAATAAACCATGAGTTTGTCAGATTCAAAATGTCCAATATCAGTATTTCAGCTCATCAGTGCCTAAAATATCAATGTTTATGTCTTCCATTTCAATTTTGACAATTTCTAATTTTACTAGATTTCTATTTTTTACAATCTATATTTCAATAATTAATGAATGTTTGCAGCTGTTTCTCTTCCATCTGAGTTAAACCCCATCAGCAAATGAAGGTCCCAAGAACTTCACTCCATTCGTGTCATCAAGGTAAACTCTACTTTCAGGAGGCAGATTTTTTTGAGTGACTTCCATATTTTGAGTGCCTTCCAATCATATTATGAGTGCCTTCCAGCCTGAAGGACTCATTAAATGACACTATATTTGACAATATTCTGATGCTCTTCTTCATGTTTCAATATTCTGTTGCTGACAGTGTTCCACTGCTATTCATAAGATTCTCAGTGATGAAATATTTGGAATTAGCTAGTCTCTTCTTCTTCCTAGACTGTCTTAATTGAAATCTCAGTTTAAATCCTTCCACCATGGGTGACCCCCATTGGTATATTTAAAATACCCATGATATTGCTTCCAGAATCACAGCAATTTACAGTCCATCACAGTATGACAAACTGATAGGCGAGTGGTGTATCCAGAAATAGATCACCTATTTCTTCTTCCTGGTCTGGTGCTGTAGGATCAGCAATGTTTTGTGAACCACAAGGTTAGCAGTTCAAACCCATCTGCTGCTCCTTTAGAACCTATGCATAGTTGCTATGAATTGGAACTGAACTAACACAACATTCATTTTTCCTAGTTTGTGTTAATCTGGAAGATCCACTGAAACATGTTCACCATCGGTGCCCTTGCTGGTGTTTAAAATACCAGTGGCATAGCTCTTAGCATCACAAAATTGGCAAGCCACAACAATGTAGCAAACTGACAAATCAGTAATGGATTATTAATAGCATAATTTATCATGTATACTCTTTGCTTGATTATAGATGAAAACAATAAAAATCTATTCTTAAATGGAACTAAGTGTAGTCAGATTGTTGTTATTATTAGTTCCTGCTGAGTAGGCTCAGACTCATAGGAACCCTATGCACAACAAAACAAAACATTACCTGGTCCTATGCCATCCTCACAATTGTTGCTATGCTTAAGGCTGCAGCTGCCACTGTGCCGCTCCATTTCATTGGGGGTCTTCCTCTTTTTAATGACCTTCTATTTTACCAAGCATGGTATCCTTCTAAGGACTGGTTGTATTCTTTCACCACATTTATTTAATCTGAATCCTGATCAAATATTCCAAGAAGCTGGATTATATGAAGAAGAACATGGCATCAGGATTGGAGGAAGACACTTTAATACTCTGCAATATGCAGATGATACAACCTTGTTTGCAAAGAGGACTTAAAATACTTACTGGTGGAAATCAAAGACTACAGTCTTCGGTATGGATTGCACCTCAATGTAAAGAAATAAAAAATTCTCAAAACTGAACCCATAAATAACAGATGATAAATGGAGAAAAGATTGAAGTTGACACAATCTTTCCTGATTTAAGCCATCCAGTATCCCCTTGTTCTTTTTGAACCACTACTTCTTCGTTTATGTGCAGGTTCCTTAGGAGTACAATTAAGTGTTCCTTATGAGTACAATTAAGATAGTCATTCTTTGTGTTATTATCCATAGCTTGTCATAATCCACACAGTCAATAACCTTTGAATAGTCAATAAAGCATAAGCAAATACCTTTCTGGTATTCTCTTCTTTCAGCTAAGATCCATCTGATGATCAGCAATGATATCCCAAATTCCACATCCTCTTCTGAATCCAGTTTCAATTTCTGGCAGTTCCCTGTTGCAGCCAGTTTTGAATTATCTTGAGCAACGTTTTACTTGCATAAGATATGTATGATATTGCTAGATGATATGCACATTCTATTGGGTCACTTATCTTTGAAATAGGCACAAATATGGACCTCTTCCAATCAATTGGCCAGGTAGCCCTTTTCCACATTTTTTTACAAAGATGAGTGAATGCTTCCAATGCTTTATCAGTTTGTTT
>NW_006408600.1:5136287-5142469 GCF_000296735.1 Chrysochloris asiatica | reverse complement strand
CTTTTTATTTCCAGCTCTTGAATTCCAATTACCAGTAATGATCAACTTATCTTGATTGCATATTTGATCAATTTCTGATTGAAGAAATTGGTAAAATTCTTCAATTTCATCATTCTGACTCTAGAGCTAGCAGTGTTAATTTGAACAATAATGGAATTAACTGGTTTTCCTTGTGGGTATATAAATATTTCTTATCTCAGACAGTATTGTACTTCAATATAGATTTTAAAATGTTATTTTTGACAATGAATGTGATGCCTTTCCTCTTGAATTTGTGGTTCCTGGAAGAGTAAACCATAAGATTCTCAGTTTCAAAATGACCATTACTAGTCCATTTCAGCTCACTAATGCTTAGTATATTAATCTTTATATTCCATTTCATTTTTATCAACTTTGAATTTTCTTAGATTGATTCTTTGTACATCTCATTTTCCTATTATTAATGAATGTTTCGAGCTGTTTTCATCATTTTGAGTTGTGCTCCATCCACCAATAAAGGTCCTGAAAACTTTATTCTTGTGCAGCATCATGCACATCATCATGGTCAACTCTACTTTGAGGAAGCAGCTCTTCCCCAGTTGTTTTCTGAGTACCTTCCAACCTGAGAGGCTCATCATATGACATTATATCTGATAGTGTTCTGCAGTTATTCAGGTGTTAAGTGGCTAAATTGGTGTGATGCAGTAGGATAAGCACTGGATAAAAGTCGGTTTACAAGTCAGCACAGTACTATAAACTGACAAATGAGTGGTGAAAGAGAATAGTGAGATGGACTTAATTAAAATTTGAGGGAATTTCAAAAAGCTGTGGAAAAATTCCATTATCTTTCATTTCATTTTGCTATGAACTCTTTGAAGCCCTTTTGTTTAGACTTTATAGTTCACGAAAAGTGTCTAAGTGATAGTTAATTGAGTTGCCCCCAATCATTTTCAATTAGAAGGATTAATAAGTAACATTTAAGAATGTGGAACCCTTTCATGTCTCTATAGGATAAGCACTGGTATGACTCTATAGGATAAGTACTCAACCACAAGGTTGGTTTGAACCTTCAAACTCACCAGCCACTCTTCGGAAACTCTATTCATGTTTGCTATAAGTCAGAACAAATTTGATGGCACAATATCAACAACATAGGATAAGCACAGAACTGGTAAGCACAATGTTGTTGTTTCTGTAAAATTCCACCAAGTTGCTTTTGACTCATAGTGACCCAGTATAGGCTTTTGTAGAGATTTACCAGTTTAGTTTGAATCACCAGCCTAGTAGTTCAAACCAAAATTGAGGTCCTGTGCTTATCCTATAGCTCCAAGGTAGGCGGTTCAAACCATCAACCATTCTTCAGAAACCCTATACAGGTTCACTATGAGTCCAAGACCACTGACAACATTTAACAAGACTAAAATTCGAAAATGTTGGCTACAGCTATGGTTTGGTTTGCTGCTTACAGATGATATGAAGGGTAAATCTCTGATGTTCCTAGGTTGAAAACATTAACAGTAATTGACAAGTCCTTCTGATGTTCTAACCTATCTTACAGTTTCCTCCATAGATAATAAATCTGGAATGAATTTGTTCTCTGACATAAACCAATCAAATTTATTATTGCATCTAGAGGGAAAATGAGTAGAATCTAAAGATTTGGGATTTTTTTGTTGTTGTTGTTCAGGCATTAAAAGTTTTTATTCTATAAAACATAATTGATTTTTCTTTTAAAATTCCTTTAATTTTAAAATAACATATAAAATAATATAATACCTAATACACAAAGTAAATGTCTTCACTTTCAAGTTTGTCATGTAATTTAGAGAACATCTCATTTCTTATTTTTAATATGTATTTGAACCTAATTTGATAACATTTTTTAAAGATAGTCAAAAATATCATTCACTGCAGCCAACATATCATAGGATCCTTTCATTATTTGACAGCTTTGACAGAAATTATTGATTTGGCCAGCAACTGCAGCTAACCAGAAGGGGACAATGTGACAGTTTTATGTAACAAAAGGCACAGTGTCATGTCAACTGAACTAAATGTTGTACAAAGTGACAGCAGGACAAAAAATCCTTTCAGCCTTAATTTTCTGCTTCATTTTTTTTTATTTTTTTTATTTCTACCATCAATACATAAGGCAGTGCAGTAGGTGACACAAATTAGCAGGATGGAGCAAAAGGTCTGTCCTGCTTCTGTGGCTATACTTGACTTCTCCACCACAGAGTGGCAATTATTTTTAAGGTGAATGAACAAGAAGAGCAGCTTATAGTAATCAACCTACCCCTATAGGAGAAAATATATCCCTTATCAAGATGCTTTATATATTTCTCCTAGGTGGCTTTTGGGAAAAGATGAAAGGAAAAAGCCCCCATCTGCTAGGTCATGCCTACAAGACACATTCTGTCAAGTCTTAAAAGCAACAACAGCTTTGCCTGTGGGATACCTATAATTATTATGTGGAGCAGCCCAGAGCCTGTGGTAGTTCATTGTTCTGCTAACACAAGACCAAATGAGAACAGTGGCTTCAGGCTGTGAGTAGATAAAGTGCAACTTTTCCATTTTGCTCTTCTAAGGATCCTGCATTGTGTGGAGGCCATGAGTGACATCTTTGGCCTTCCTTAGGGCTCAGTAAGATTGAATCTGTCATGCTGAGTTAAACAATGAGTGGAGGACATAACCTTAGCAGTGCCTGTCATTTTTGCCTCCTAATTCAATCTACATTTAATCAATGAAAGTAATTTCTTGTTTGTTTAAGTCCTATATCCAATGGATCTTGAGGATTTTGAAGTAGAACACCTTCACCTTGACCCTCTCTGCCTTTTGAATTCCAACTGCTATATTAAAATTAGAATCTGTAGATAAGGTAGGCAGCAAAGGTACCCTATTAGCTACTCCTGTAATTTCCTTCATGTGTGTTTTTAATGACATTTTAGAAATGGTGGTGGTGGTGTGACTTGGAGTGGGTGCCGATTCATAGGGACCCTGCATACAGCTTCTGAGGCTGTAAATCTTTAAGGGAGCAGAGAGCCTCATCTTTCCCCTGAAGAACAACTGGTCATTTTGAACTGCTGACCGTGAGGTTAACAGCCCGATTCGTAACCACTGTGCTACTAAGATTTTCTAAATGATTAGTTTGAGAAAGTATCATTTAAAAGGGAAAATACAATAGAGACAGCAGTGAGAATCACATGACTTGAATATTTGGAACTGAAATAGAAATGGTGGTGGTGGTGGTTTGGTGCCATGGAGTCAATCCCAATTTATAACAACCTCGTGTAGGCTTTCTGATTCTTTAAGTCTTTACAAGAACAGAAAACCTCATTTTTCTCCTACAGAATGTTTGGTATATTTGAACTGTTGACCTTGCAACTAGCAGTCTAAATTGTAACTTACTATACTACCATGGCTTCTTGATGTAGAAGCACAAAGTTTATAATGCAGGAATAGAAGGGGAAAAAAGGTATATTTCATCATGTTATTTGCTTTTCACTTTGTAATAACAGTTTAAAGGTTTACTTTTAGGTTACTGTGAGAAATTCTCAAGATGGTCCATCTTCAGGTATAAAGGGTTCATGAAATTGACATAAATTGTTAATTCACACCCAGAAATAAGTATGCAGGATGAATTAGGTGGGAGGAAAGAATTCTGTTCTAGGACTAGACATTTTAAATAAGTCATTAAGTCCATGGCTGCCATTTGGGCTAATCTGAGGGGAGGAAAAATGGGACTTTTGGGGGCAGAATTGTAAATGGGGAACTGTAACTGGAGAAGAAGCTTTATTGTGACATGGGAATAAAATTGTCTGCAAGTCAGCCACGTGGCACATCTGCCCTTGTCTACTGGATCGGGCACCTGAATTTGAAAAATCAAATGAAGGAAACCTCACTCTCACTAAAATAAGTACAGATTGGATTACTTGAGTATTTTTCAGTATCAACATTTCTCATACTACCAACATTATTGGAATAGGCAGTAGAAACTTATGCAACTTTAGGTCTTTATTGCCTGGTTTAGCTAGTCTTAATAAAAATCTATCTTCCTCTCATGGTGATTAAATAAGGCTGAGAAAGCATGCCACCAAGTCTCTGACAGTTTATATAAATTCATAAAAATTGTTGATATAAACATTTTAGTACCAGTCAATTGTCAAATTAGTAATAAAGATAGAGATGACTTTGGAGCAAATGCATTTATTTAAACATATACAATTAATTGAATCACAACATAAGATATGTTACCATTATGTCAAAAGTAAACACATATTTTATTTTTTAATGTTATTTTTGCTGAATTATTAAATAGAAAAAATAAACATAAAATGCTGCTAAAATCCAATTAGATGGGGTAGCATTATGGTACAAACAAGAACCAAAATAGATCTAGAAATCTTTGATATTTAGTAGTTCTTAAGAGGATGAAGGAGTCCTGGTGTGACGCTGTGGGTTAATGTGCCAGACTGCAAAGCCATTTGAACTGCAAGGTCGGCAGTTCAAGATCACCAGCTGTTCCTCAGAAACCCCCAGATTATTTATTCATTATACAAATTGAATAAGTATGGTGAAAGAATAAAACCTTAGTGCACACCTATCCTTAGATTAAATCATTCAGTGCCTCCTTGTTCTGTTTAAATAACTGCCTCAGGTTCCTCATAAGCACAATGAAGTGCTCCAGAATACTCATTTTCTTCAATGTTGCCCATAGTTTGTCATGAACCACACAGTAAAAAGCCTTTTCATGGTCAATAAATCAGATAAACAGTTTTATGGTATTCTACCAGCTGTTCCATGGGAGAAAGAAGAGGTTTTCTGCTCCCGTAAATATTTATACCCTCAAACCCCTGTACAAGGTCGCTATGAATTGGTACCAACTCCACAGCACGTAACAAGCACAACAACATACATTAGGACAAAATACATCAGCTCTCAGCAATATTCCTCATTCTATATCCTCATCTGAATCTGGCTTGAACCTCTGGCAGTTCCATGTCAATATACTGTTGCAGCTCTTTTTGAATTATCTTAGCAAAAATATACTTGACTGTGATATTAATGATAATGTCTGATGATTTCCACATTCTGTTGAGTCACCTCTCTTTGGAATGGACACAAATATGGGTCTTTTCCAATCAGTTGACCAGGTAGCTGACTTCCAAATTTCTTGGCATAGATGAATGAGTGCTTTCAGTGCTTCATCAGTTAGTTGAAAGATTTCAATTTGTTTTCCATCAATTTCTGGAGAGTTGTTCTTTACCAATGCATTTAGTGTATCTTGGACTACTTCCTTCAGTAACATTAGCTTTTGGTCATATGCTACCTCTTGAAATAGTTAAGTGTTAATGATTTATTTTTAGTACAGTGATTCTTTGTGTTCTTTCCATCTTCTTTTGATGTTTTCTGCATTATTCAACATTTTGACCAAAGAATCCTTCAATATTGCAAGTTAAGGTTTGAATTTTTCATCAGTTCTTTCAGTATGGGAAATGGTAAATGTGTTCTTCCTTTTTGGAATTATAAGTCAGCTAAAATAAGGTCAAGGACAAACTGTGGAGCAGTACATCCATTGTTGATATGCAAGTTCTGGCTGAAGCTGAAGGAAAAATTTTAAATCCACAAAAACCAAAATAAGACTGACTACATCCCAACTGAATTTTGAGATCATCTCAAGAACAGATTTGATGCATTAGACACTGACAACCCAAAACCAAAAGAGTTGTGGGATGATATCATAACATCATACAGCCTGAAAACAAAAGGTCATTAAAAAAGACAAAGAAGAAAGAAAAGACCAAAACTGATGTCAGAAGAGACTCTTCAACTTCTTTTCTAGTGTAAAGATGCTAAAGCAAATGGAAGAAATGAGGGTCTAAAAATTCGTACAAAAAATTTCAAAGGTCAACTCAAGAAGACAAAATAAAAAATTATGTTGAAGTGTACAAAGATTTTAAGTTAGAAACACAATGCATCGTTTGTATATATTGATGAAAAGTTTATTAATTTTCACACAAGTTTAAAATCTCTAATAATATCCAATTAACTGCCAACCGCTGTTTAGTTCATCCCAACTCATGGCAGCTCCATATGTTTTTAATGGCTGGTAGGACATTCTGTGGCTGATTTTTCACATACTACTTACCATGTCTTTTTTCCATGGACCTCTGATTGAATTTGAATTTCCAACATTTTGATTA
>NW_006408600.1:5109922-5131102 GCF_000296735.1 Chrysochloris asiatica | reverse complement strand
TGTTCCCTGAATATCTACAGTATATTCAGTATTGTGGTAGATGATAATACAAGATGTCTGACCCTAGCAAGTTCTGTCTACTTGAATTATTTTTCATGTACTTGACCATGTAAAACAACATTATTTCACTATTGTAAAACACCTCAAAATGTTGGCTAACTTGTACATGGTGTTAAAAGCTGAATGGAATCTTTCTAACTCTATGCTCACAGGGAGAAATTACTCTAAAACACCTACCTTATGATACTCAGCTTCCTTTAATATAATCTTAGGGACTCTCCTACGGGATAAAATGATACAGTAGAAACAAAAGGTCAGATCATATATGAGAGCCAAAAGGAAAGCCAGGGGATAATACAGGACTGTACTAAGGCAACGTTTTTGTCTTATAGTGAGCTCTTTGGTAGATTTTCACTCATGTAAATTATCATGTTTTGAAGAACTACTAAATAGGGTTTAATTGGTCGTAAACCTTGTAGAGGATTCCTAATATGGCCCAGTAAGCGGGAGAAAGATGAGGCTTTCTACTCCCGTAAAGATTTACACCCTCGGAAACCCTGTACAGGGTCGCTATGGGTCGGACCCGACTCGATGGCACTTAAAAACAACAACAACAACAGAGCCAACATTATATTGCAAACCATAAGGTCAGTAGTTCAAACCTCCTAATTGCTCCTTGGAAACCCTATTACACGGTCACTATGTGTTGGAACCAACTGGAAGGTATTTAACAACAACAACAACAACAAACCTTATGGAAGTAGGTTGTCAGATCCTTTGTTACTGTCACTGGGTGGTTACTACATCTAGATATGGAGATAAACATTCAAAATTGGGGGGTAGGAGCCTGTAAAACAGAGTGAGAATATATATCAAGGTATCTGAAGGTGATTGTCAAGAGCATGTACTCTCTGATTTATGTTTATGGTTAGCTGTTGTTGTTACATGTCTGACATTGACTTGGTTCTGATACATAATGACCCTTTATAGGAGTTCCAAGGAGAAGCTAGTGGGTTCTAACTACCAACTTTGGAATTTCAACTGACCTTACAGTCTAGTGCTTAATATACAGAACCACACGAGGACTCCATGGCTACCTTGTTGTTGTTAAGTACTGTGGAGTCAGTTCTGACTCATAGTGACCCTGCACAGGGTTTCTGAGGCTGTAAATTTTTACAGGAGCAGAAACCCTCATCTTTCTCCTGCAGAACAGCTGGTAGTTTTGAACTGACGACCTTAAGGTTAGCAGCCTGATTTATAACCACTACGCTACCAGTAAATATCATAATTCATTTAAATGGCTATATGGTTTGGACCCATTTCTTTTAGTAAAATTTTTCCTAGCTGCCTGTATCCTTCTCAGGTAGTTTACTGGATCTTCTCAAAGAGTCTATACATTCTTGATTTTGAATCCTGTTATAGACTTCAATGTATTCAATTTTAAGAAATAAATGCTTCATCCTTCTTACAGAACTGATAATGGACTGACAAACTTTTACTTTTTGTTTTCATTGAGCTTTTTACTATAGAATGGGCACTTATAAGACAATGGACTTGGTGAGATTTTAATTGAATGTCTATAGACTCTTTGTATGTGTGTGTATGTAAATATCTATGCCTCCTTTGTTAATGTCATGGGTTTTCCTCTCTTTTAGAGACCCTACACTTTACCAAACAATATGGGGACTGATTACCTGACAACATGTCCAAAGTACAAGAGATAAAGTCTCACCATTACCTCTTCTAAAGAACAATCAATATGTACTTTTTCAAAAATGGAATATGTTTGCTCTTCTGGAATTTAGCCAGTGCATTGGGCTGTTAGGAACAATTGTCAAAAATGAAATGGAAAGCATATACATAGATATCATAGGCATTAGTGAGTTGAAATACACTGGTATTGGCCATTTCGAGTCTGAAAACCACATGGTTTAGTATGCCAGGAATGACAAATTGAAGAGCAATAGTGTTGCATTCATTGCCAAAAAGAACATATCCAGATCAATCATGAGGTACAACACTGTCTGTGATAGGATAAAACCCATGCACGCACCTACAGGGAAGACAAGTTAATACCACTATTACTCAAATTTACACACCAGCCACTAAAGCCAGTGAGGATGAAATAGAAGAATCCTACCAACTACTACAATCTGAAATTGATAAAACATGCAATCAAGATGTATTGATCATTACTAGTGATTGGAATGCAAAAGTTGGGAGCAAAGAGAAAGGATTAGTAGTTGGAAAATTTGGTCTTGGTGATAGAAATGATGCTGGAGAAAGCATGATAGAATTCTGCAAAACCAATGATTTGTTCATTTCAAATACCTTCTTTAGACAGCATAACAGATGACTGTATACATGGACCTCGCCAGATGAATACATATAAGTCAAATTGACTACATCTGTGGAAAGAAACGATGGAAAAGCCCCATACCATCAGTGCAAACAAGGCCAGGGGCAAACTGTGGAACAGACCATTAATTCCTCATATACAAATTCAAACTAAAACTAAAGAAAATGAAAACAAGTTCATGAGAGCCAAAAAATGACCTTGAACATATCACACCTGAATATAGAGATCATCTGAAGAACAGATTTGATACATTAAACACTAAATACTGAAGACCAGAAGAGTTGTGGGATGACATCAAGAACATCATACATGAAGAAAGCAAAAAGTCATTAATAAGAAAGAAGGAAAAGATCAAAATGGATGTCAGAAGAGACACTGAAACTTGCTCTGCAGTGTAGAGATGCTAAAGCAAATGGAAGAAATTAGTATGTCCTAGAGCTGAACAAAAAATTTCAAAGATCAGCTCAAGAACATAATGCCAATTATTACAACAAAATGTGCAAAGCTCTGGAATCAGAAAACCAAAAAGGAATAACACGCTCAGTGTTTCTCAAGCTGGGGGAACTGAAGAAAAAAATTCAAGCCTCGAGTATCAGTATTGAAGGATGCTCAGGGCAAATTATTGAATGATGCCGTAAGCATCAAAAGAAGATGGATGGAATACACAGAGACACTGTACCAAAAGGAAATGGTTGAAGTTCAACCATTTCAAGAGGTAGCATATGATCAAGAGCCAATGATACTCAGGAAAGAAGTCCAAGTTATATTGAAGGAATTGGCAAAAAAACAAACAAACAAACAAACAAGGCACCAGGAATTGTGGGAATAAAAATTTGAAATCTTTCAAGAAAGTGAGGTGGCACTGGGGCACTCACTCATCTATACTAAGAATTTGCAAGATAACTAACTAGCCAACTGATTGGAAGAGACCCATATTTATGGCCGTTCCAAAGAGAGGTGACCAAAGAGAATGTGGAAATTATCAGACAATCTCTTTGATATCCCATGTGAGTAAAGATTTACTAAAGGTAATACAGAAACAGCTGCAAGCAACATTGATAGAGAACTTCGAGAGGTTCAAGCCAGATTCAGAAGAGGATGTGAAACGAGAGATATCATTGTTGATGTCCAATGTGTCTTGGCTGAAAGTACAGAATACCAGAAAGATGTTTACCTGTGCTTTATTGATTATGCAAAGGCTTTTGATTATGTAGATCATGACAAGCTATGGACAACCTTGAGAAGTATGAGTATTCCTGAACACTTAATTGTGCTCATGGTACATGGACCAACAGGCAGTTGTTGGACAGAACATGGGAACTCTGAATGGTTTGAAATTAAGAAAGGTGTGTGACAGGGTTGTATTCTTTCACCATATTATTTGCTGAGCAAATAATTTGTGAAACTGGATTATATGAAGAAAAATGTGTCATCAAGATTGGAGGAAGACTCATTTACAACCTGCAATATGCAGATGATACAACTTTGTTTTATCAGTAAGTATTTAAAATACTTACTGATGAAGATCAAGGACCACAGTGTTCTTTATAGATTGCATTTCAATGTAAAGAAAAAAATCCTCACCACTGGACCAATAAGCCACATAATTATCAACGAAAAAAAAGATTGAAGTTGTTAAGGACTTCACTCTTCTTGGACATTCATGGAAGCAGCAGTCACAAAATCAAACAACGTATTACATTAAGCAAATCAACTGCACAAGAGTTTTTGAAAATGCTATAGAGCAAAAATGACAGATTGAGGATTAGGGAGTGCTTGATCCAAGCCATGGTGTTTTCAATAACCTTATATGCTTGCAAAAGCTGAACAGAGAATATGTAAGATCATTGAAGACTTGATGCTTTTGAGTTATGATGTTGGAGGAGAATATTGAAAGTGCCATGGGCTGCCAAAAGAACCAACAGATCTGTGTTGGAAGAAGTGCAGCCAGTGTGTTCCTGTCAATGTAGAAGTCTCGTAACAAAAATGGGGGAGTAGTTAATTTTACAGTGGAGAAGTGAGTCTCTAGGACCATCAATGGAAATGTGCACAAGCAGAATGTGGGACCTAATCCAGAGAAGCAGTGACACCAGAGTTGGAGGGAGAGATGGGGACATGGAGAGAGGGAGCAGCTGTGGACTCTTGTTGTTGTTGTTAGGTGCCATTGAGTCGGTACTAACTCATATCTATCCTATATACAACAGAATGAAACACTGCCCGATCCTGGGCCATCCTCACAATTGTTGCCACGATTGAGTCAATTGATGCTGCCATTTGGCCAATTCATCTCATTGAGGGTCTTCCTTTTTTTCTCTGATCATCCACCTTCCCAAACATGATATCCTTCTCTAGCATCTAGTCCCTCCTGACAATATGTCTGAAGTATGAGAGGGTATGATAGACAAAGTTTGGCCAGCCTGGCCTCCAAAGAGCACTCTGGCTGCACTTCTTCCAACACAGATCTGTTGTTTCTTTTGGCAACCCATGGAATCTGGCCTTTCATCTTCATAGCCCTCTTCACTTTCAGAAAACAAGGTTGTATCATCTGCATGTTGCAGGGCAGGTTGTTAATGAATTTTTTACAATCCTGATGCCGTGTTTTTCTACATATAACCCAGCTTCTCAGATTATTTGCTCAGCATACTTGTTGAATAAGTATAGTGAAAGAATACAGTCTTGTCACACTCCTTTCCTAATTTGAACCATTCGGTGTTCAATTGTTCTAATCTATATACAGGTTCCTCATGAGTACAGTTTTAAGTGTTCCAGAATACTCATATTTTGCAATGGTGTCCATAGCTTTTCACTGGGAAGCCTTTGCATAGTCAGTAAAGCACAGGTAAATATCTTTCTCGTATTCTCTGCTTTTAGTCAAGATCCTTCTGACATCAGCAATGATATCCCTGCTTCCGTATCCTCTTCTGAATCTGATTTGAACCTCTCTCAATGTATGGTTGGTTGCAGCCGTTCCTATATTTATTACTTGTAGTAAAACTTTACTTGCATGCGATATCAATTATAAAACACTAATTGTGGTTTCAAATTAAATGAAGTGCTTCACAACTTTGAATCATTTCTCCATTTATCATTTTTTGTTTATTGGTCCAGTTTTGAGGAATTTGTTTTCTTTGCATTGAGTTTTAATTAACACTAAAAGCAATGCTCTTAGCAAGTATTTCAAACTGGAGGAAGGCTCATCAACAACCTTTGATATGCAGATGACACAACTTTACTTGAAGCACCTACTGATGAAGAGCAAAGATTACAGCTTGCAGTATGGACTACAATTCAATGTAATGAAACCAAAGTCCTCAATAAAACTGTATCAATAAACACCAACAATATAAATGGAGAAAACATTTGCATTTTCAGTGATTCAGTTTACTTGGATCCACAATCCATGCCCCTGGAAGTAGCAGTCAAAAAAAATTAAAGGACATATTGCCTTGGGCAAACATGTTGCAAAAGATCTCCTTAAAGTGCTAAAAACCAAGCATGTCACTTTGCTGAGGAAGAAAGTGCACCTTTTCTTGAACTCTACCCAATTATGGTTCATGCCTTTCAAATGTAAAATAAGAAAGCTGCATACATTTATTGTATGAAGGCTATTTTTAATATGTCATATCCCATTTTAGGCAATGGTACTTACTTGAAATTAAAGTTTTCAGGGAAAAAATAAGAGAGATATACGATGTTCTTGTTGTCCTTCCCTAATCATATTTTGCCTTCAAACATACAGTGCCTTCCATCCTGAAGGGCTCATTTTATGTCAATATATCTGATAATATTCTGATATTCATCTTATTTCAATATTAAATATTCTGTTGCTATTTAATTGTGTTCCACTGCTTTACATAAGGTTTTCTGTGACTAAATATTCAAAAGTAATCAGTCTTTCCTTCTTCCTAGTCTGTCTTAGTCTGGAAGATCACCTGAGATCTGTCAACCATTGGTGACCATAGCAATATTTAAAATACCAGTGGCATAACTGGTATTTTATTACAGCAACATGCAAGCACAGTACGTCAAACTGACAGACGAATGGTGGTCCATAGTTTCTAGACTATAGGATACTCAATTAATATACACATTGCCAATGCAGTATTTTTAAATGGCATTTTCATGTCCCTATCTTTTCTGTGATCATTACATAACCCTGGTGATTGACATAAAAATTAATTGGTAGAATTGTGTTATTTTTTAATATATTACCTAAACAGGAAACAACTACATATTTTCAGATATCCTTCCTATTCTCATTGTTGTTGTTGTTAAGTGCCCTTGAATCAGTTCCTACCCACAGCGACCCTATATAGGATTTCTGAGAAGCAGCTTGTGAGCTTGAACCACCAACCTTACAGTATAAACAACTTTGCAGTCTCACACATTAACCCACAGCACCACAGTTGTTGTTGTTGTTGTTATGTGCCGTCGAGTCGGTTCCGACCCATAGCGACCCTGTATAGGGTTTCCGAGGGTGTAAATCTTTACGGGAGTAGAAAGCCTCATCTTTCTCCCACGGAGCAGCTGGTAGTTTTGAACCGCTGACCTTAAGGTTCGCAGCCCGATTCGTAACCACTATGCTACCAGAGCACCACAGTAGGACTCAGTAATATGATAGAAAGGACATCCTGCATACATTCCTCTGAAATTCTTCCTTCAGATATGGATGACAGCAGTAAGCCTATACATTAGCAAGAAAATTGTACCAGAGAAAGATTCTGTGTGAACCTACAACAGTCAGATTAAAATTGCAGCTCTTTCAATTCTCTTTAGAAACATTTGGAAACACCCCAATTTAGAAAATAGAACTTTAGGAACCAGGATGTTATGCAATAATAGAAGCATCAAAACGTCTTTCTCTGTTTTAGCAGACTAGGAACATCTCAATCAGCTGAAACCTCTAGATGTCAAAAATTTAATCAAAATATATGCTTTATATTGAGTGATGGTATAAAATATATTACACAAAGCTTTTTTTATTTTAAAATTAACTTCAAAGGAATCCATGTTTCAAATGTTGAGAACCAAAGTGGAGATTTAATTTTATGAAATTGTGAACAATTCTTAGCTATTAAAGCTGAAACTGTTCTAAAAAGCAAAAGCTGTGTGAAACTCTGCTGCCTGCCACACACAAAAAAATTTTTTTAAATGTTTTCCTTCCAGAAACTTTATATCTAAAAATTTTAGTTCAGTTTAATTTCTATAATAAATGGTAATCAAGAGAATTGTTCTTGTGAATTCTTAATGAGTGTGGTTTATTTCTAGTGTTGATTTTCAATAATATGCATCTATTGATTTATTCTAGAGAACATGGTGTTTCTGTAGGATTAGTACTTGACTCATAACTTCAATGTCAGTGCTTTGAGTCCACTAATTTCTACATGAGAGAAAGATGAGATCTTCTGTTCCCTCAAATATTTACAGTTTCAGAAACCCTAATCAGGTTTGCTAAGATTCAGAACCAACACCACCAGCAGTTAACAACAAAAACACCAAACTGCTTGCTTTATTTAAATTAACTTTTTAGTGCTTCTCAATTAGACTATGGATTGTCATAGGTGTCTAAATGAGCTAAACATCAGTGCTTAATTTTGGGGAAAATGTGTCAGTGTTTGAATTTTTACCTTCTGTAACCGAGATCTGATGTGGCACTGCAGGATAAACACTGGCCAGATAACCATAAGATTGGCAGTTCAAATCGACTAGCTGCTCTTTAGACATTCCATACAGGGTCACTCTAAGTGAGAACCAACTTAAAAGCACTTAACAACAACAACATATCAGAGACCTGAACTTCAAGTACAGCCACGGTCATTTTGTCAGCAGAGGCTTGTATGAGATGTATACTATTACTATGTGAAACAGATTTCAGTGAAGCTACCAGGCAGACTTAGAAGAAAGACCTGCAATGTACTTCTGAAAACCAGCCAATTAAAACCCTATGTATCACAAAGGTCATATCCTGTGGTACATGGGTCATCATGAGTTATGGCTAAATTATCAGTAAACAAGAAAAGCAGGTTGAATTTTACCTTAAATCCTGGCTGAAAGCATAAAATACTAGAAAGATGTTTGCTTGTGTTTTTCTGACTATGCAAAACCATTTGTCTATAAAAATCATAAAAAAGCTATGGGTAACAGAATACTTATGCTTATGTGGAATGTATACATAGACCAAAGGTAGTTGATTGTATAGAAAAGGGGGATATTGACTGGTTGTGCATCAGAGTTGTATACTTTCCCTATACTTAGTCAATATCTATGTTGAGCAAATAATCCATGATGTTGAACTCTATGAAAAGGAACATGGCATCAGGATTGGAAGAAGGCTCATTAACAACATGTGATATGCAGATGGCACAGCCTTGTTTGCTGAAAGCAAAAAGAACTTGAAGCCCTTACTGATGAAGATCAAATAATGTAGCCTTCCCTGTAGATTGTACTTCAATATAAAGAAAACAAAAGTCCTCATGATTGGACCAATAAACAACATCATGATAAACAGAGAAAAAAAATGAAATTGTCAAGTACTTCATTTTAATTGGATCCATATTCAACTGTCAAGAAATCAAATAAGGTACTGAAATGGGAAAATCTGCTGAAAAACACTTCTTTAAATCAATGAAGAACAAAGAAGTCACTTTGAGGACTACGAGATCTATGACTGGAGCTATGGTATTTTCTATCACTTCATATGCCTGTTAAAGCTAGACAGTGAATAAAGGCCAGAGAAGAATGGAGGCTTTTGAATTAAGGTATTAATAACTAATATTTAATATGAACTTCCAGAAGAATAAAAAAAATTGTATTGGAAGAAGTACAGTAAGAATCTTCTTTAGAAATGGGGATGATTAGACTTTGTCTCATATTCCTTGGACATGTAATAATGAGGAAATAGCCTCTGGAAGAGGACATCATGATTGGTAAAGTAGAGGGTCATCAAACATGAAGAATTCTCTCAATAAGATGAATTGACAGCTGCTGCAACAATGAATTCAAGCATAGGAACTATTGTAAGGATGGTGCAGAACCAGACAGAATTTCATTCTGTTGTATTCAGGGTCTGTATGTGTCCAAACTGATTCAGTGACCCCTAACAAAAACAAGGAAATTTTTTATATTCAATTTATACCTTGGAGACCAAGATGGCCAAACTTTGTCTCTCATACTTTGGGCATAATGTCAGGAGGGACCAGTCACTGGAGAAGGAGATCATGTTTGGTATGGTAGAGGGTCAGAGAAAAAGAGGAAGACCCCCAATGAGATGGATGGACTAAGTGGCAGCATCAATGGACTCAAACAAGGCAACAATAGTGAGGCTGGCCCAGGATCAGGCAGTGTTTCATTCTGCTGTGCATAAGGTCACTATGGGTCAGTACCGACACAATGGCAACTAATAACGACAACATTAGACAATATTTGGCAAGACTTGCTAACTAAGTATGAACTTGTCTTGAGGGATTTCCTAATGAAATTTTAGGTTCAATCACAAACCTTTATATCCATTTTGTTGTTGCTGTTTGTTGTTGTTGTTAAGTGCCGTCGAGTCGGTTCTGACCAATAGCCACCCTGTACAGGGTTTCCGAGGGTGTAAATCTTTACGGGAGTAGAAAGCCTCATCTTTCTCCCGTGGAGTGGCTGGTAGTTTCGAACCGCTGACCTTAAGGTTTGCAGCCCAATTCGTAACCACTACGCTACCAGAGAGTGCCATCAAATCAGTTCAGACTCATATCAACCCTGCATAGGATCTCTGAGGAGTACATGGTGAGCTTGAACCACCAATCTTGCAGTTTAAACCAACCTTGCAGTCCAGTGAATTAACCCACAGTGCCACACCAGGAATTCCTTATATCCATTCAGAGGTTATATTGTTGTTAGGTACCATCAAGACTCAAAGTGATCCAATGAACCACAGATTAAAAGCACTGCTCACGCCTGTGCCATCCTCATAACTGTTGCTATATTTAAATCCAATGCTGTTGCTACAGTGTTTATCTATCTTGTTGGGGTTCTTCCTCATTTTTGCCAATCTCCACTTTACAGCGCATGATGCCCCTCTTCATGGACTGGTGCCTCCTGATAACATGTCCAGAATATGAGATATCAAATCTCACCATCCTGGCTTCTAAGGAGTATTCTGATTATACTTATAAAAACACAGATTTGTTTCTTCATTTGGCAGTTCATTCTTCTACAATGCAACAATTGTATTGATTCTTTTATGCTCTTCCTTATCCCTTGTCTAACTTTCATATGCATATAAGGTGATTGAAAAGACAATGGCTTAGGTCAGGCACACCTTATACCCCAAAGTGTTGTCTAAGTTTGTAAACACTTTAAAGAGGTCTTGTATAGCAGATTTACCTAATGGAATGAGTCATTTAATTTCTTGACTATTGTTCCCCTGAATGTTGATAGTGGATCCAAGCAAAACGAAGTCTTTGGCAAATTCAGTCTTTTCTACATGTACCATAATGTTATTTATGGATTGTAAATAACAAGTTGTAAGGATTTTTGTTTCATTACATTCAGGTGCAATTTATAATGAAGGCTGCAGACTGATTTTCAACAGTATTTTAAGTCCTCTTCTTTTCAATAAGCAAGGTAGTATCATCTGAATATTATAGATTGTTTATGAGTCTTCCTCCACTTCTGATGCCTCTTTCTTCTTATGATCCAGCTTCTCAGATTATTTGCTTAGCATACAGATTGAATAAGTATGGTGAAAGGATACAACCTTGGAACTCACCTTTCCTAACTTTAGACCACTCAGTATTCCCTTGTTTTGTTCTAACAACTGATCCTTTGTCTGTGTACAGGTTCTTCATAGACAAAATGAAAGTATTCTGAAATATCCATTCTTTGCTATGTTATGCATAGTTTGTCAAGTTCCAAATAGTCTAAAGTCTTTGCGTGATAAATGAAGCACAAGTTAGCATCTTCCTCGTATTAATGGCTTTTAGCCAAGATTTGTATGAAGTCAGTAATTATATGCCCACTTCCACTTCCTCTTCTCAATCCACTTTGAATTTCTGGGAATTTTCAGTTGATTTCCACATTCTTTTGGGGCACTTCTTGTCTCAGGTATCTAGTGCTACTATAACAAACACCAGACGTAGATAGATTTAATAAACAGAAATTTATTCTCTCACAGAGGTTTTATAAAGCTAAAAATCCAAATTCAAAATGCTGACTCTTGGGGAAATGCTACTTGTTTATCAGTTTGTTTCACTGTGTAGAATTGCAAATTGCTATGATGCTAGAAGCTACACCATCATTATTTAGAATGCATGTAGTGTCACCCATGATGGACAGTTTTCAGATGAGCTTCCACACTAAGACAGACTCAGGTTAAAGAGAGACAGACTACTTCTGAATGTTTGGCCACTGAAAACATTATGAATAGCAATGAAATGCTACCAGAAAGCATCAGAATATTGAATATTGAAATTTGATGAAAATTACCAGACTACTGAAAGTTTAGTGCCAGAAGATCAGCCCCTCCAGGTAGAAGGCATTCAAACAAAACAGGAAAAATCTGCCTCCTCAATGTAGAATTGACTATGAAGATGTGAATGAAGTAAAGCTTTGGACATGTTCATTTGCTAATGGGTCACAACTCTCAAAATGAGGAGAAACAGCTGTAAGCATCCACTAATAATCAGAGCATAGAATGTGTAAAATATGAATGTAGGAATATAGGAAGTTGTAAAAAATGAAATGGAATTCATAAACATCAATATGCTTGGTATTAGTGAGCTGAAATTGACTGGTATTTATCATTATACAACCAAATGCTAGGATTGAAAAATTGAAGAGGAATGGCATTACATGCATCAGAATTAACATTTCAAGATCTATCTTGAAGTACAATGCTGTCTGTGATAGGATAATGTCCATCCACCTACAAGGAGGACCAATTAATACAATCATGATTAAAATTTATGCAACAAACTACTAAAGTCAGTAATGATGAAATTGAAGAATCCTACTTCTTTAGTCTGAAAATGATCAACGATGTAATCAAGATATATTGATATTATTGGTGATTATAATGAAAATTTGTAAACAAGGAAGAAGGATCAATAGTTGGAAAATCTGACCTTTGTAATAGAGATGATGCTGGAGATCTCTTGATATAATTTTACAAGAATAGTGATTTATTCATTACAAATACTTATTTTAAACCACATAAAAGATGATTATACACACGGATTTAACCAGATGGAATACTCAGAAATCAAACTGACTACACACTCTGGGAGCGTAGTGGTTATGAATCAGGCTGCTAACCTCAAGGTCGGCAGTTTGAAACTACCAGCGGTTCCATTGGAGAAAGATGAGGCAGTCTGCTCCTGTAAAGATTTACAGTCTCAGAAACCCTTTGAGTCACTATGATTCAGAACCGACTCCATGGTACTTAACAACAACAACAACACACCTGTAGAAAGAGACAGTGGAAAAACTCCATATCATCAGTAAGCACAAGGCAAGTGGCAGACTGTGGAAGAGAGCATCAATTGCTCATATACAAGTTCAGCCTGAAACTGAAGGAAATTAAAACAAGTGCACAATAGCTAAAATATGACCTTGAACATATCTCATCTGACTTTAGATAGCATCTGAAGAACAAATTTGATGAATTAGACACAAATGACCAAAAAGGAGAAAAGTTGTGGGATGACATTAAGAATATCATACAGGAAAAAACAAAAGGTCGTTAAGAAGACAAGAAAGAAGAAAAAGACCAAAATGGATGTCAAAAGAGACTCTGAAACTTGCATTCCTGCATATAGATCCTAAAGCAAATGGTCAAAATGAGGAGGTAAAAGAACTGAATAGAAAATTTCAAAGGGCAATTCAAGAAAATAAAGTCAAATATTCTAAGGAAATGTGCAAAGATCTGGAGTTAGAAAACCAAATGGGAAGAACACACTTTGCATTTATCAAGCTAAAAGAACTCTGGAAAAAATTCCAGCCTCAATTTGAAATACTGAAGGATTTTAAGGACAAAATATCGAATGATACAGAAAGCATCAAAAGATGATAGAAGGAATATACAGCGTAATTGCACCAAGAAGAAATTTTGATGTTCAACCATTTCAAGAGGTAGCATATGAGCCAATGTTACAGAAGGAAGAGATTCAACGCTCACTGAAGGCATTGGCAAAGAACAAAGTTCTGAGAATTTATGGAATACAAATCAAAATCTTTCAACAAACCGAAGCAACACTAAGCATTCACTCATCTATGCCAACAAGTTTGGAAACAGCTACATAGACAACCGATTAGAAAAAATCCAAAGTAGTGCCCATTCCAAAGATATGTAATACAACAGAATGCAGGAATCATAGGATAATACCATTAATATAACATGCAGGAATCATAGGACAATACCATTAATATAACATGCAAGTAAAATTTTGCTGATGTTAATTTCAAACTGACTGCAACAGTACTTTGACAGGGAACCAACAGAGGTTTAAGCCAGGTTCAGAAAAGCACATGGGATGAGGGATTCCATTGCTGAAGTCTTATGGTGCTTGGTCAAATGGAGAGAATACCAGAAAAATGTTTACTTGTGTTTTATTAACTGTGCAAAGGCTTTTGACTGTTTGGATCACAACAAGTTATAGACAACACTATAGAGAATGAATATTGTATAACAATCGTATACAAGAGGAACTTGTATGCTGACCAAGAGGCAGTAGTTTGAACAGAACAAGAAAACAATGAATGTTTTAAAATGAGGAAAGACATGTGCCAGTGTTGTATTCTTACACCATACTTATTCAATCTGTATGAGGAGCAAATACTGTGAATATCTTGATCGTATAAAGAAGAATGTGGCATCAGGATTAGAGTAAGTCTCTTTAATAACATTGCTTGTTGAAAGTGAAGAGGACTTAAAATATTAAACATAGCCTTTGGTATGGGTTGATCCAATTTAAAAGAAAACAAAACTCAAACAAGAACAATAAATAATGTCGTGATAAATGGAGAAAAGATTGCAGTTGTCACAGACTTCACTTTGCTTGGATCTACCATCAAAACTCATGCAAGCATTAGTCAAGCAATCAAATTAAATATTGCATTAGACAAATCTGCTGCACAAGACCTCTTGAATGTCTTCAAGAGTGAAGATATGTTTGAGGACTAAAGTGTGCCTGACTCAAAGTAATATATAGTGTGGTGCTGTAGGATTAGTACTGGATTTCAAACCACAAGGTCATCCATTCAAACTCTCCAGCTGCTCCTCAGAAACCCTATACAGGCTCACTATGAGTCAGAACCAACTCCACAGCACTTAAAACAACATATGCACATAAATTTAGACAATGAATAAGGAAGACCTTAGGAGAATTGATACACTTGAGTTATGGTGTTGGAGAAGAATATTAAAGCTACCATGGACTGCCAAAAGAATAAACACAACTGAGTTGGAAGAAGAATAACCAGAATACTCCTTAAAAGCCAAGATGGTCAGACTTCATCTTTCATACTCCAGACATAGTATCAGGAGAGACCAAGTCCTTGTAGAAAGTCATTATTCTTGGTAAAGTGGAAACACTGAAAAAATGCAAGAGTTGTCCAAAGAGATAGATTGGCATAGTAGCCAAAACAATACACTCAAGTGTAGCAGTAGTTCTGAGGATGACACAGGATCGAGCACTGCTTTGGTCTGTTGTATACAGCATCACTATGTGTCATAACTGACTCAATGGCACCTAACTACAATAACAATAACTTGGAGAAAAATTTCTCTTTGTCAGTTCTGGTGAAAGTTCTTTTTCTCCTTTCAGTGTATTTAGACCTATTCTTTCTTAGAAATCTCTATAAGTGTAATTTGGCATCAAACCTCCCTTGGGTCTAAGATCTTCCAGGAGTGCAAGGACCCATGATTAAATGGCACATTCTATTCTGGTACTTGGATATTGGTGGTGGTATGTTCCTCCTTCTCTGCTCAGTCTCTCTCCTTTTATCTCTTCTAAGTTAAAAGGCACTAAATGAAACATGCTTGGGAAATTCTCATAAATAGGAGAGGGCTGTGATGGGATTAAGCTTTGATAGTGTAGTGGTTAGGAATCGGGCTGTGAACCACAAGGTCAGCAGTTCGAAACTACCAGCTACTCCGTGAGAGAAAGAAGAGGCTTTTTGCTCCCGTAAAGATTTGTAAATCTTGTAAAACAGCCTTGGAAACCCTGTTCAGGTCACTATGGGTCGGAACCAACTCAATGGCACTTAACAACAACAACAACATACTTCCCTTCCATCACTTGTCTGTTAGTTTGTAATACTGTGCTGGCTTGTGAATTGCTGTAATTCTCACTGGTATTTTAAATACCAGCAGGGTCATTCATGGTGGACAAGTTTCAGATGAGCTTCCAGACAAAGACAGACTAGGAAGAAAGAATGATGAACTACTTCTGAATATTTAATCACTGAAAACCTTATGAATAGCAGAGAAAAACTGTCAGTTACAGTGCCAGAAAATGAGCCCCTCAGGCTGGAAGGCACTTAAAATGCGGCTGGGAAAGAGCTGTCTCCTCAAAGTAGAGTTGACTGTGATCATACGAATGGAGGAAAGACTGTGGAAGCAAAGCCCGTGGAACCATCATTTGTTGATGGAGCACAAAACTCAAAACGAAGAGAAACAGCTATAAACATCCATTAATAATTGGAAGAAGGGCTGTACAAAGTATGAATCTATGAAAATTACAAAATGTCACAAATGAAATGGAATGCATAAACATAGATGTCTTAGTGAGCTGAAATGGACTAGTACTGGCCATTTTGAATCTGACAACCACATGGTTTACTATGCCGGGAATAACAAATTGAAAAGTAATGGTGTTGCATTCATTGTAAAAATGAGTATATCCAGATCAGTCATGAATGCTGTATGTGATAGGATAACATCCATGAACCCACAGGGAAATCCTATTAATACCACTACTATTCAAATTTATGCACCAACCACTAAAGCCAGGGAGGAAGAAATAGAAGAATTCTACCAACTTGTTCAATCTGAAATTGATCAAACATGAAATCAAGATGTATTGATCATACTGGTGATTGGAGTGCAAAGATTGGGAGCAAAGAGGAAGGATCAGTAGTGGGAAAATATGGCCTTGGTGATGAAAATGATGCTGTGGGAAGGCATGAGAGAATTCTGCAAAATCAATGATTTGTTCATTTCAAATACCTTCTTTAGACAGCATAAGAGATTATACACTTGGTCCTCACCAGATGGAACACACAGAAATCAAATTGACTACATCTGTGTAGAGAGACTATGGAAAAGCTCTATATCATCAGTCAAAGCAAGGCCGGGGCAGATTGTGGAACAGACCATCAATTGTTCATATGCCAGTTCAGGTTGAAGCTAAAAAATGAAAACAACTCCAAGAGAGCTAAAATATGACCTTAATATATCCCACCTGAATTTAGAGATCATCTGAAGAACAGATTTGATACATTAAACACTAAAGACTGAAGACCAGAAGAGTTGTGAGATAACATCAAGAACATCATACGTGAAGAAAGCAAAAAGTTATTAAGAAGACAAGCAAGAAGGAAAAGGTCAAAATGGATGTCAGAAGAGATACTGAAACTTGCTCTCCGGTGTAGAGATGCTAAAGCAAATGGAAGAAATGAGAAGGTACAAGAGCTGAACAGAAAATTTCAAAGATCATCTCGAAAAGATAAAGCCAAATATTACAACAAAATGTGCAAAGATCTGGAATCAGAAAACCAAAAGGCAAGAACATGCTCAGCATTTCTTAAACTTGGGGAACTGAAGAAAAAATTCAATGTTTGACTTTCATTATTGAAAAATTCTCTGGGAAAATTAGTGAATGATGCAGAAAGCATCAAAATAAGATGGAAGGAATACTCAGAGTCACTGTACCGAAAGGAAATAGTTGGTGTTCAACTATTTCAAGAGGTAGCATATGATCAAGAGCCAATGATCCTGAAGGAGGAAGTCCAAAGTGCATTGAAGGAATTGGCAAAGAACAAGGCACCAGGAACTGAGGGAATAATAATTGAAATTTTTCAAGAAAGTGAGGCAGCACAAGAGGCACTCATGCATCTTTGCCAAGAAATTTGGAAGACAACTATCTGGCTGACTGATTGGAAGAGATTCGTATTTATGCCCATTCCAAAGACAGGTAACACAAAAGAATTTGGAAATCATTGGACGTTATCTTTGATATCACATGTGAGTAAAGTTTTACTAAAGGTAATACAGAAATGGCTGCAAGCATACATTAACAGAGAGCTTTCAGAGGTTCATGCCAGATTCAGAAGAAGCCATGGAATGAAGGATCTCATTGCTGATGCCCCATGGATACTGGCTAAAAGCAGAGAATATCAGAAAGATGTTTACCTCTGCTTTATTGACTACGCAAAGTCTTTCAATTTTGTGGATCATGACAAGCTATAGACAAAATTGTGAAGTATGAGTTTACTGTAACAATTATGCTCATGAGGAATCTGTACCTGGACCAAGAAGTAGTTGTTGGAACAGAACATGGGAACACTGAATGGTTCAAAATTAAGAAAGGTGTGAGAGAAGGTTATATACTTTCACCATACTTATTAAACCTGTATGTTGAGCAAATAATCTGAGAAGCTGGGTTATATGAAGAAAAATGTGTCATCAGGATTGGAGGAAGACTCTTTAACAACCTGCTATCTGCAGATGATACAACCTAGCTTGCTGAAAGTGAAGAGGACTTAAAATACTTACTGATGATCTTTAAAGACCACAGTCTTCAGTATGGAGTGCTTCTCAATGTAAAGAAAAAAAAAAAAAAATCCTCACCACTGGACCATTAAACGACATTCTTATTAACGGAGAAAATATTGAAGTTGTTAAGGACTTTATTCTTCTTGGATCAACTATCAAAACTCATGGAGTAGCAGTCAAGAAATCAGATGACGTATTGCATTAGGCAAACCTGCTACACAAGAGCTTTTTAAAATGTTGAAGAGCAAAAATGTCAGTTTGAGGACTAAGGTGTGCCTGACTCAAGCCATGGTATTTTCAATAACCTCAAATGAATGTGAAAGCTGGACAGTGAATAACAAAGACCAAAGAAGAATTGATGCTTTTGAGTTTTGGTGTTGGAGGAGAATATTGAAAGTGCCATGGGTTGCCAAAAGAACAAACAAGTCTGTGATGGAAGAAGTGCAGCCAGAGTGCTCCTTAAAGGCCAAGATGGCTAAATTTCATCTCTCATACTCTGGACATGTTATCAGGAGGGACCAGCCACTGGAGAAGGATATCGTGTTTGATAAGGTGGAAGGTCAGAGAAAAAGACGAAGACCCCCAGCAAGATTGATTAGCAAAATGGCAGCATCGATGGGTTTAAGTGTAGCTACAATTGTGAGGTTTGCCCAGGATCAGAAAGTGTTTTGTTCTGTTGTGCATAGGGTTCTATGAGTCGGTACTGACTGGATGGCACCTAACAACAACAACAAAAACAACATACCTTCTTTTCTCCACTTAATTTTTTATCACACACAATCACATGATTGGAGATAGTTACTTCTGAGCCCCTCTACTCATCTGTAAATTTTTTATACTGTGGTGGCTTACTTATTGCTTTTTAGATATGCCACTGGTATTTTCAATACTAGGATGTTGTAAGCTATGGTGAGCAGCTTTCAGCAGAACTTCCAGACTAAGAAAGAAGGAGAGGCAGACGACTTCTGAATCTTTAGTCACTGAAAACCTTAAAAGTAGCGGCAGAGTATTGTTAGAGTGAGTCATAAAATGTAAAAATTAAGAATTGTTGTTAAATGCCATAGAATTGGTTCCAACTCATAGTGACCCTGTCTTGGTTTTCAGAGGAGAAGTTAGTCAGTTTGAACTGCCGAACTTGAGTTCAAACTGACCTTGTAGCCCAATCCTTATCCTCCAGTGTCACATTAGGACTCTAAACATTATGAATATTATTGTTTTTAAGTGCCATCAAGCCTATTCTGACTTGCAGCGACCCTGTATAGGGTTTCCAAGGAGCAGCTGGTGAGCTTGAGCAGCTGACCTTGCAGTTCAAACAGACTTTGCAGTCTGGCACAGTAACCCACAGTGCCACACCAGGGCTCTAAACACTATGAATGTTGTTGTTGTTGTTGTGAAGTGCCGTCGAGTCGGTTCCGACCCATAGCGACCCTGTACAGGGTTTCCAAGGGTGTAAATCTTTATGGGAGTAGAAAGCCTCATTTTTCTCCCACGGAGCGGCTATGAATAGAATCAGAAAATTGGCAGATATAGTGTTGATAGATTAACTCCTCATGTTTGAAGGAACTTAAAATACAACTGGGAAATACCTGCCTCTTCAAAGTAGAGTTGACTGTGAAGACACAAATGGAATAAAGTTTTCAAGACCTTTATTTGCTGATGGGTTTAAATTTAAAATAAAGACAAACAGCTACAGCATCCATTAATTATCGGAACATGACATGTATGAAGTATGAATCTAGGTAAATTTGAAGTTGTCAAAATTGATATGGAATTCATGAAGATTGATATCCTAGGCATTAGTGAGCTCCTATGGATGGGTATCAGCCATTTTTAATCTGACTACCATACGGTTTACTATGCCAGGAGCAACAAATTCAGGAGATGGAGTAACATTCATCATCAGAAAAGAACATTTCAAGCTCTGTTTTTAAATACAATGCAGTCAGTCGGTGTTAGGATTACATCAGTATGCCTATAAGGAAGACCAGTTAATACCACTGTTACTCAAACTAATTCACCAAGCACTAAAGCTAGTGATAATGAAATTGAAAAATTCTTCCAACTTTTCAGTCTGCAATTGATAAATGTGCAATTCACATGAATTGATAATTACTGGTGATAGGAATATAAAGGTTGGAAACAGAAGAAAGGGCTAGTAGTTGGAAAATAGAACCTTTTGTAATAGAAATGATGCCTGAGATCATATAATAGAATTTTTCAAGACCAATGTCTTTTTCATTGCAGATATATATTTAAAACAGCATAAAAGGTGATTATACACATTAAGCTCAACAGATGGAACATGCAGGAACAAAATTGCCTACATCTATGGGAAGAGATTGTGGAGCAACTCAATATCATCAGTCAAAATGAGGTCAGGGACAGACTGTGGAGCAGATCTTCAATTATTCATATGCAAGTTCAGGTTGAACCTGAAGAAATTAATACAGCTCCATGAGAGCTATATCTCTCCTGATTTTAGACACAGTCTCAAGAACAGATTTGATGTACCAGAAGAGTTGTGGAATGACATCATATAAGGAGAAAGCAAAACATTATTTAAAAAGGAAAGAAAAATAATGAATATAAGAAAAGACTCTGAAGCATGCACTGTAGAAGTTGTTGTTGTTGTTGTTGTCAGGTGCCATCTAGTCGGAACCAACTCATATCGACCCCATGCACAGCAGAACGAAACAATGTCCGATCCTGGGCCAACCTCACTACTGCTGCACACTTGAGTCCATCAATGATGCCACCTGGCCAATCCATCTCGTTAGGGGTCTTCCTCTTTTTCTCTGACCCTCCACCTTACAGGCATCGTGGCCTCTGCAGGCAGCAACTCACTGCCCTGCCATCTTTACTGCATGCCTTCCAACCCGTAAGGCACTGTCATCTTTACTCCATGCCTGCCAACCAGTAATGCACTGCCATCTTTACTCCATGCCTGTCAACCAGTAATGCTCTGCCATCTTTACTCCATGCCTGCCAACCAGTAATGCACTGCCATCTTTACTCCATGCCTGCCAACCAGTAATGCACACGTGGGGAGGCTCGGGCCTCTGTT
>NW_006408600.1:5100447-5109424 GCF_000296735.1 Chrysochloris asiatica | reverse complement strand
GGGCCTCGAACCTCTGACTAGTCTTACACGGTCTGCAACATGAAATTACTTTTCATGCCTTATACAGCCTCCAGGCCAGATATCCCCCACCCCTGCTTTACAGCATAGTGATGATAAATTGAATGGAAGGAATACGTAAGTCAAAGAGACAAACATGAAATTTCAAAGAGCAGTATGAGAACACAAAGTCAGGTATTATATTGAAATGTGCAAAGATATGGAGTTAGAAAATCAAAAGGGAAGAACATCATCAGAATTTCTAAAGCTGAAAGAACTGAAGCAAAAATTAAGGACTCTGGGCAAAATATTGAAAGATGTAAAAAGCATTGGGAAAAAAAAAGGAAAATACACACAGTCATTGTACACAAAAGAATTGGTCAGTATGCAACCATTTCAAAAGGTAGCATCTGATAAAGAAGGAAGAATTCCAAGCTGCACTGAAGTGTTATCAGGGCTTCTAGAAGGCATTCTGGCCATTCTGGCTGTTCTTCCAACACAGATTTGTTTGTTCTTTTGACAGTACATGATACTTTAAGTATTGTTCAACATCATAAGTCAAATGAATCTTCTATGATCTTCCTTATCCATTGACCAACTTTCACATGAACATGAGGGTATTGAAAATACCATGGCTTTGATTAGGTGTTCCTTAGTTCTCAAACTTATATCTTCACTCTTTACCACTTTAAAAAGGTTTCATGCAGCAAATTTGCCTAAGGCAACATGTCAGTTGATTTTTTTTTTTTTTTTTGTCTGTTGCTTCCATTTGTGTTGATTGTAGGTCCAAGCAAAATGAAGTCTTTCACAAATTTTACCTTTTCTCCATTTATCATGATGCTATTTACTGGTTCAATTGTGAGGATTTTTGTTTCTTTACATTGAGGTGCAACCCATACTTAAGGCTTTAGTCTTTGATCTTCATCAGAAAGTATTGTAAGTCCTCTTTACTTTCATTGAGCAAGGTTGTATCATCTGCATATTCAGGTTGTTAATTAGTCTTCCTCCAATCCTGATGCCATGCTTTTCTTCATATAATTCAGCTTCTTGGATTATTTTTAGCCTACAGATTAAATAAATATGGTGAAAGAATATAGCTCTGGCACACCTTTCCTGATTTTAAACATTCAGTATCCTCTTCTTTGAATGGTTGCTTCTTTGTTTATACACAGCTTCCTTATGAGCACAATCAAGTATTCTGGAATAACCATTCTTTGCAATGTTTTCATAGCCTGTATGATACATAGAGATGAAAGCATTTGTATAGTAAATAAAGCACAGATAAACATCATTCCAGCATTCTGTGCTTTCAGTCAAGATGCATTGGACATCAGCAATGACATCCATAGTTCCACGTCCTCTTCGTAATCCAGCTTCCGTTTTTGGCAATTTTATGTTGATGCACGGTTGCAGCCATCATTGAATTATCTTTAACAAAATTTTACTAGCATGTGATATAATTATATAGTTTGATGATTTCTTCATTCTGTTGAGGCACCTCTCTTTTCAATGGGCACAAATATCGATCTCTTTCAATCTGTTGACCAGATAACTCTCTTCAATATGTTGTTGAATTCTGTAGCTTAGGATGGTTTTGAATATTTTTGCATCATATTCATGAGAGATATCGGTTTATAATTTTCTTTTATAGTGAGTGATGTCTTTGCCTGGTTTGGTTATGAGGGTTATCCTTGCTTCATTAACTGTATTCAAGACATTTACAACCTTTTTATGTTCTGGAATTGTTTGAATAACATTGGTGCTAGTCCTTCTCTGAATGTCTGGTAGAATTGGCAGTAAAGGTCTGGACTTTTTTTATTGTTGCAATTTCTTCTCTTGGTATAGGTCTGTCAAGGTTTTCTACTTCACTCTGTGGTAATTTAGAAATGTCATTTATTAAAAAAAAAAAAAAAATTCATCAATACCTTCTAGATTTTCAGATTTGTTGGAGTACAGTTCTTCTTAGCATTCAATTGTTGTTATTGTTGCAAAGTTCATTTGAGTCAGTTCTAACCCAAAGTGCTCCTTTGAATGAAAAACCTTCCAGTCACGTGCAATTCTCACAATTGCTGCTACCAAAGAGGTCATTGTTGCTGTCACTGTGTCAATCCACCTTGTTGGATGTCTCTCTATTTTTTGGTGTACCACTTTACCAAGCATGATGCTCTTCTCCATGGACTGGTCCCTCATGATAATATGCCTAAAGTATGAGAGACAAAGTCTGGCCATCTTGGCTTCTAAGAAGCATTCGGGTTGTTCTTCCAACACAGATTTGTTTTTTATACTGGAAGTTCATGGTACCTTTAACATTATTCCCCAACACCATCATTCAATGTCTAACATTTGCATGCATATAAGACCATTGAAAATGCCATGGCTTGGGTCACAATGTACTTCAGTCCTCAAACTGACATCTTTGCTTTAGAAAACTTTAGAAAGTTTGTGTGAAGTAGATTTGTTTAATGTAATACATTGTTAGATTTCTTGACTGCTGCTTCCATAAGTGTTGATGGTAGACTCATGCAAAATGAAGTCTTTTACAACTTCAGTTATTTCTCCATTTATCATGTTATTTATTGGTCAAATGGTGAGGATTTTTGTTTTCTATACAGTGAGGTTTCAATGTAATAAAGACTATAGCATCTTAATGTAAAGAAAACAAAAATCCTTAACATTAGACCAATAAATAACATTCTTATCAACAGAGAAAAGATTGAAGTTGTCAAGGACTTCTTTCTTCTTGGAACAACTATCCACACTCATGGGAGCAGCAATCAAGAAATCAAATGATGTATTGCATTAGGCAAATCTGCTGCACAAGATGTTTTTAAAATGTTGAAGAGCAAAGATGTCAGCTTGAGGACTAAGGTGTGCCTGTCCCAAGCCATGGTATTTTCAATAACCTCATATGAATGCGAAAGCTGGACAGTGAATAAGGAAGCCAGTAGAAGAATTGATGCCTTTGAGTTATGGTGTTGGAAGAGAATACTAAAAGTGCCATGGGCTGCCAAAAGAACCAACAGATCTGTGTTGGAAGAAGTGCAGCCATAGTGCTCCTTGGAGGCCAGGATGGCCAAACTTTGTATCTCATACTTCGGATATATTGTCAGGAGGTACCAGTCTCTGGAGAAGGATATCATGTTTGGTAAGATGGGAAGACCCCCAGTGAGATGGATTGGCAAAGTGGCAGCATCAATGGGCTCAAGCATGGCAACAAGTGTGAGGTTGGCTCAGGACTGAGCAGTGTTTCATTCTATTGTGCATAGGGTTGTTATGAGTCGGTACCAACTCAATAGCCCCTAACAACAACAACAACAACATGCAGTGAGGTACAACCCACATCGAAGGCAATATTCTCTGACCTTTATCAGAAAGTATTTTAAGATCTCTTTGCTTTCAGCAAGTGAGTTGATGTCATCTGTATATCACACATTTTTAATGAATCTTTCTATATTCCCGATGCCATGTTCTTCATATAATCTGGCTTCTCAGATTATTTGACCAGAATACAGATTGAACATGTATTGTGGAAAAATATAACTTGTTGGTTCTTTTGGCAGCCTATTGCACTTTCAATAGTCTCCTTCAATACCATAACTCATTTGATTTCTTCACTGCTGTTTCCATGAGTGTAGTTGGTTGATCCAAGAAGAATGAAGTCCTTGACAACTTCAGTCTTTTCTCCATTGATAAGAATGTAGTTTATTGGTCTAAGGGTGAGAAATTTTGTTTTCTTTACCTTGAGATGTGATCCATACCAAAGTCTATGGTCATTGATCTTCTTCAGTAAGTATTTGAAGTCCTTTTCACTTTCAACAAGTAAAGTTGTATCATCTTCATATCGCAGGTTATTAATGAATCTACCTCCAATCCTGATGCCATGGTTTTCTTCATTTAACCCATAATCTTGAATTATTTGCTCAGCATACTGGTTGAATTAATTTCTTGACTAGTGCTTCTATAAGTGCTAATGGTGGATCCAACAAATTCTAAACAAAATTACATCCATTTTGGTCTTTTATTTCTTCCTCGTCTCCTTAATGACATGTTGCTTTCTTCCTATATGATTTTCTTGATGTCATCCCACAACTCTTCTGGTGTTAGGTTATTAGTGTCTAATTTATCAAATCTTGGTCTTGAGAAAATCTGTAAATTTAGGTTGCATGTGTTGAAGGTTATAGTTTGGCTCTTGTTTTTAATTTACTTCAACTTCAGCCTGAATTCACACATGATAAATTGATGGTGTATTCCTTATTCTGTTCCTGGCCTTGTTTTTTATGATACGGAGTTTTACACCATGTCTCTCCAGAGACTCTATGAATGATCTTGCTGATATCTAAAATACTGGTGTCATAGCTTCCAAAGTCATAGCAACATGCAAGCCACCACAGTATGACAAACTGGCAGGTGATAGTCTGACTCATAATGACCTTGTATAGGGTTTTCAAGGAGCAGTTGGTTGACTTGAACTACCAACCTTGTGCTTGGCTGCCCATTATTTACCCTACAGGATTATACCTGTCTAATTTAGTAAGCATTATATCATTTTATAGGGCCTAGACCCTCCTAGCAACTTTTCCAAAGTAGATTGGATTAAGTTTTGCCATTCTTGCTTTTATGAAGTATTCAGACTGTACTCCTTCCAAGACAGTCTGTTCATTCTTTTGGTATATTCAATATTCTTCAATAGCTCTATAATTCAAATGCATCAATTCTTCTCTTGACTTCCTGATTCATATTCAACTTTCACATGTATATGAGGCAACTGAAAATACCAAGGCTTAAGTCAGACAGACCTTATTTCTCAAAGCATATCATCTGAACCAGTAGCTCTGTGTTATATCATTGTGATCTAAAAAGATGCTTTGTAGTACTTTGATAATTTTTAATTTACTGAGACTTCTTTGTGTACTGGAAAAAAATATTGCACTGTTGTTGAGTTAAATATTCTGCATAAATCTATCAGTCTAAGTTTGTTTATTGTGTTGTTTAGTTCTTCTGTGTCTCTGTTGAGTTTCATTCTAGTTGTTGTGTCCTTCATTGAAAGTTGTGTATTAAAATCTCCTCATATTATTGTAGAGTTGTCAAATTCTTCAATTCTATTAGTGTTTTATTTATATGAAGTGGGATATGAAAATAAAATTAGTGTCAAGATTTATGAAGTACATTAGGACATAATCAAGCAATGCAGTAGATACATAAAAGTTTGCTTGGTTAGAGATTTGATGTGAGAAAGAGGCCTACATGCAGGAGATAAATAATTTGGTTCTTGGTTTTAAGATAAATTATGAACAAATTAGAGATATCATTGCTGATACTTCTTTGACTATGCTTTATGGACTATTCAAAAGCTTTTGACTGTTTTGCTCATGACAAGCTATGGATAACATTGTGAAGAATGGGTATTCTAGAACATTTTATTGTGTTTATGTGGAGCCTGTACATAGAGCAAATGCAGTCATTTGAACAGACCAAGAGAACAGTAAATGGTTTAAAGTCAGGAAAGGTGTGCGCCAGAGTTAGATTCTTTCACTACACTTATTCAGTCTGTATGCTGAACAAACAATCCAGAAAACTGTATTGTATGATGAATGTGGCAAATGGAAAAATCTGAAATTAAATTAACAAGGAAAATAATATTAAACAAGGAGTACTTCTAAATAATATGATTTAGTTAAAAATGATATTGGGGATATTGAGACTAACTCTGAAGAGCCCATTCTAGTGAGTAGAGTTAAAACTAATACAAACAACTGAGGAATTCAGGTAAATAAACAGAGTAAGGTAAAGCAATCCTCCTAGTAGAATGTGTAACACTGCAGATAGACAGATAGATGGTTGCCATTAAGTCAATTCTAACTCATGGCAAACTTCTGTAAAACAAGACAAAAATTATCCAATGTTACCCTTGAAATTGACAACATGTCTAAGTTTATTATTGTAGTTATTCTGTCAATCCATTTTGCTGATGCTCTCCTTTATGCTCATTGGTCCTCTGTTTCAATAAACATGATGTCCTCCTCCAGCAATTGATCCTTTCTGATTTTGTATTTAAAGCAAGCACATCAGGCAATATGGGCTAATTTTAAGTAGATTACCAGGTTAAGGAAATGATGGCAGACTAGGCAGAAGGACTTTGGAGACCCTCCCCCCATGAGGAAAAACATGGACAACTGGATTAAACAGGTTCAGAGAATGGTCCCAGAATTCTTAACTTCAGATAAAGAGGTAAATATGTTAAATGAGTGCTTACCTAGAGTAAGATTTGGAACAGAAACAAGAAAGGAGGTGACTTCTGATTTGAGGTTGTCAATTTGTCCCACAGCAACCATTTTGAAAGGAAGTGAATGGATAAAAGAAAAAGAGAGCACTCCCATTACAGAAACTTGCAAGGAATATGCAGAGACAGAGGTGCAAATTTTTTTTTTTTTTTTTTTTTTTCCTTCATTCTTCTTTTCTTTTGCTCTGCTACTCATCTCTGCTCAGGTGAACAAAGGGGAGACCTGTACGAGTAGACTTCCTCAGGGAATGTTCTGTGCTAGATGGAAAGATCTGCCCTATGCAGATCGCTGCATGCAGAATAAAAGGGAGAGGAGACAACAGGAAGAGCCTGTGTCAGGAGTCTCTTCCAAAGCCAATATAGCCAGACATGGGCTGCTGATTCTCACTAAGAGAAACAGTTGAAAATATTTGATGGGAGGAACAAAACAAACAAACAAACTTGTGTTACAGAGGTACAGTCTAAAAACCATGGAATTTCTCAGGTGACTTTGAAGGTAAGAATTGATTAGGTAGCACTAAAGAATTATTCATTTTCCTGCAGGTTTTTTCTTCCTTATTCCAGTTTCATTGAGTCATGTTGTTGCACTGTAGGATCAGCACTGGACTGCTAACCACAACATTGGCTGTTTCTTGGACACCCTACACAGGGTTGCTATGAGTCAGAACTGACTCAACAACACAGAACATCAAAAAAACTGCCTTTATATATATACATATATTTTTCCCCTGGTGTTTTATGACTTTTGACTTTCATTTTTAGTCTTGTTTTTTAGTCCTCCTTCTATCTTGTAGGAAGTCTTTCTATTCTTACTTCACCTGACAAGAGATGGCTACTTTGGTCATACTGCCAAGCATCAATCAAACCCTCTGGTAGTAGTGTTGGTGTTGGTGGTGGTTAAGTGCCGTGGAGTTGATTCCAACTCATAGCAATACTGTCTAGGGTTTTCAAAACTATAAATCTTTACAGGAACAAAAATTATCATTTTTCTCCCACATAAATGCTGGCAATTTTGTACTGCTTACCTTGAGGTTATCAGCCCAACTCATAACTACTACTGTCCTTGATCACACTTTCTAAAACCTCACAAGATTGGCAAGAGCCAATCCCAGCTGCTGTACACCAGAGCAGTGTCTACAACCAATGCCTGCTAAAGACACTCTGAATTGAGCTGTAAGAGCAGTGAACAGAGAAGCCCATCTCATGATCACATCTACCAGGAAGCAATTGGAGAGAGCCTAAGAATGCACCAACATACAATCATCTAATTAATACAAATACCACAACACCACAATCCTTAAAGAGCAGCAAAAAAAAAAATCTACTCACATGCAGAAACAAGTCAGAATTGATCAAATAAATGACAGAGGAAGAGCTAGTAATTACACTGGAGGGAAATTACAAAGATGAAAAGCTAGTAATTACACTGGAGGGTAGTGGTGGTAGTGTGCCATGGAGTCAGTTCCAATTCATAGCAACACTGCATGGGGTTTCTAAGACTGTACATATTTACAGAAGAAGAAAGCCTCATCTTTCTCCTGTGGAATGGGATAATGACATTGAGGTGCATCCACATGTTCCACAGAAAGATCAAGCAAAATAAGGAAGTAGTCAGAAGAGTGCTACAGGAACAATCAAACAAAATATAGCATTTGAGGCAATGCAAATCTGCAAAGAAAAAGTCCACATGATCAATACAGAAATATCTGAAATGTACACTGAAAGTCAAAGGAGTAGATTTCAATTAATGAAAGCCAGAATCAACGTGCTTGAAGATAAATATCTCAATATTGCTAAGAACAAGCAGCAAAAATGAATGAAAAACTCTGAAGAAAACCTGATTCATGTGGCACAAAATAAAGTATAACCTAAGGGAACGGAATTCCAGAATGAGAGGAGACAAAGAAAACCACAGAATAGATTGTCAAAGAACTGCATAATGAAACTTTTCTTAACATCTTAAATGATGAGAAAATAAGCATTCAAGATGCTGTACAAACCCAAGGCAAGTTGTTGTTGTTGTTAGGTGCCATCATAGTGACCATATGCACAACAGAATGAAACAATGTCCGATCCTGGGCCAACCTCACTACAGTTGCCACACTTGAGTCAATTGATGCTGCCACCTGGCCAATCCATCTCATTGGGGGTCTTCCTCTTTTTCTCTGACCCTCCATCTTACCAAACATGATATCCTTCTCTAGTGGTTGTTCCCTCCTGACAATATGTTCCAAGAATGAGAGACAAAGTTTGGCCATCTTGGTCTCTAAGGAGCACTCTGACTACACTTCCTAAACAGATCTACTGGTTCTTTTGGCAGCCCATGACACTTTTAGTATTCTTCTCCAACACCATAATTCAAAGTCATCAATTCTTCTATGGTCTTCCTTATTCACTGTCCAGCTTTCGCATGCATATGAGGTTATTGAAAATACCATGGCGTGGGTCAAGCACACCTTAGTCCTCAAGCTAACATCTTTGCTCTTCAACACTTTAAAAAGTTCCTGTGCAGAAGATTTGCCTAATGCAATACGTCGTCTGATCTTTTGACTGCTGCTTCAGTGAGCGTTGATAGTTGATCCAAGAAGAATGAAGTCCTTCACAACTTCAATCTTTTCTCCGTTGATAAGAATGTTGTTTATTGGTCCAGTGGTGAGGATTTTTGTTTTCTTTACATTGAGATGTAATCTATACCAAAGG
>NW_006408600.1:5095987-5099847 GCF_000296735.1 Chrysochloris asiatica | reverse complement strand
ATGGATGTCAGAAGAGACTGAAACTTGCTCTCCAGTGTAGAGATGCTAAACAAATGGAAGAAATGATGAGGTCCAAGAGCTGAACAGAAAATTTCAAAGATCAGCATGAGAAGATAAAGACAAATATTATAATAAAATGTGCAAATATTTGGAATCAGAAAACCAAAAAGGAAGAACATGCTCAGCATTTCTCAAGTTGGGGGAACTGAAGAAAAAACTGAAAGCAGGTTAGACACCAAAATAAAATCACTAGAACATATCATAATCAGACTCTCCAAAATCAAAGACAAGGAAAGACTCCTGAAGCAGCTAAGGGAAAAAAGTTTTACCTATAAAGGTAATTCAGTAAGATTAAGCTCTGATCTCTCAGCGGCTATCATACAGGCAAGAAGGCAATTGTTGTTGTTAAGTGCCATCAAGTTGGTCCCAACCCATAGTGAACATGTATAGGGTTTCTAAGGAGCTTCTATTGAGCTTGAACTACTGACCTTGCAGTTCCACTGGCTTTGCAATCTGGCACATTAGCCCACAGCTTCACACAAGGACTGCAAGAAGGCAATGGGGAGACATAATACAAAACATTGAAAGAAAAACCTTCCAAACAAGAGTCGTATGCCTAGCAAAGCTGTCAATCAAATATGTTGATGACATCAGAGCATTTCAGGATAAGAGAAATGAAAGGATTTTGTAAAAGCCATGCTTCAAAACATACCGAAGGGAATTTTTCGAACTCAGAACCAACAAGAACAGAAAACAACCAGTGATTGGCATATGTGGCAACACCATCCAGAAGTCAGTTCAGATATGGAAGAGTACAGAGCAAAACAAAACTATAAGAATGAAATTAGAGATCTGGGAAGTCAGTCTATGATCAGGACAACTACAAAGCAAAAGAAGGGAAAAGCATAGTAACAAAGATCCTAGTGGTGAGGAGGTCAGATAGATTTCAGGATAAAGGGACTGTTTTAAAATGATGAAGAAATTAACATAATACAGGGTAACTTCAAAGAAATTAAATATATCTCCATATCAAATGAAGAAAAGGAACATCCATGAAGATTGTGCAATCCTTAATACTATGAATAAATTAACAAGAAAAAGTTATACTTAAAAATGAACTCAGCACAGGAAAGCAGCCAGAACAAAGAAACCAGCAGCATCACACACAAAACATCAGCATAATGAAAGCAATTAATCCATATCTATCTATAATTACACTGACTGTCAATGGATTAAATGCACTGGTCAGGGGAAAGAGTGTAGCAGATGGATAAGAAAAAAGGATCCTTCAATATGCTCTCTACAATAAACACACCTTACATACAAAGACCAAAAAAGATTAAAAATTAAAGGATTGAAAAAAATATGCCAAGCTAATTGCAATCAAAAGTGAGTAGGAGTGGCAATATTAATCTCTGATAAAATAAACTTTAAAGCCAAAACCAGCATAAAAGACAAAGAAGGACATTATCTCTTGGTTAAAGGGTCAATTAAACAAAAACACACAACCATATTAAATATCTATGCTTCCAATGAAATAGCCCCAAAATACATAGAGCAAACCTTAATAGAATTTAAGAAAAAGACAACTCTACAATAAAAGCCTAGTTGATAGAATTCAACAACATATCAAAAATAATAACAATAATACATCATGATCAAGTGTCATTCATTCCAGAGAATGCAAATATGCTTTAATATAAGAAGAAAGTCCACATAATTCATTATAGGAAAAAAAAAAAAAAAAGAATAAGGAAAAAAAAACAAGTGATCATATTGATTGATGCAGAAATGGTATTTGACAAAATCCAACACCCATTTCTGACAAAAACACTCAACAAAGTAGGAATTTAAGGGAAATTCCTCAACATAATCAAGAGCATATATACAACAGTTAACACAATCAATAGAAAGAAACTGAAAACATTCTCTTTGTGAACAGGAATCAGACAAGGATGTCCTTTATAACTACTCATATTCAGTAGGGTGTTAGAAGACTAATCCAGAGCTATAAGGCAATGGAAAGGGAATTAAAGGCATCTAGATTGGCAAAGAAGAAGTAAAACTCTATTTCTTTGCAGATTATGTGATTCAAGGAGGTAAAAGAGCTGAACAGAAAACTTCAAAGTTAAGCTCAAAAAGACAAGGTCAAATATTACAATAAAATATGCAAATATCTGGAACCATAAAACCAAAAAGGAAGAACACACACAGCATTTCTCAAGCCAGGGGAACTGAAGAAAAATTTCAAGCCTCGACTTTCGTTATTGAAGGATTCTCTGGGCATATTATTGCATGATGCCACAAGCATCAAAAGCGGGTTGAAGAAATATCTAGAGTCACTGTACCAAAAGGAAATGGTGGATGTTCAACCATTTCAAGAGGTAGCATATGATCAACAGCCAATGATACTGAAGGAGGAAGTCCAAGGTGGAACGATACAAAGAAAACTACAAAACACTACTACAAGAAACCAAAACTGGAAAATATACCATGCTCCTATATAGGAGCATGGTATATTTTCCATTTAACATTGTGAAAACGTCAGTAGTACCCATAGCAGTGTATAGATATAACTCAATCCCAATCCAGATTCCAACAACATTCTTTAAAGAGATGGATAAACCAATCATGAATTTTGTATGAAAGCTAAAGGGAACTCAGATAAGCAGAGCACTGCTCAGGAAGAACAACAAAGTTGGAGGTCTCTCACTCCCTGACTTTAAATTTTACTACATGGCTGCAGTGGTCAAAACAGCCTGGTATCAGTACAATGAAAGATCCATAGATAAACGGAACAGAATTGAGGACCCAGAAGTAAATGCATCTATACGCAATCAACTGATCTTGACAGAGGGGGAAAATACACTAACTGGGGAAGAAATAATCTCGTTAACAATTGATGCTGGCAAAATTGGAAATCGATTTGCAAAAGAATGAAACAACATTCATATATACAAAAGCCAACACAACTTAGACTGAGCCCAAAATGTAAACTGCAAAACAATAAAGATCAACCAAAACATAGTGGCAAACTTAAGGACTTTAATACATGAACTATCAAGCATTGCAATAATCACACAAACAGTAGAAGACAAAAGAGGTGACTTTGACATACTAAATATTAAAACTTATGTGCATCAAAAGACATCATCAAAAGAGTAAAACAGAAAAAAAGTTTTATTTTGCAACAATATCAGGACAAGGGACTAATTTCTAAAATTTAAAGGAAATTATGATACTTCTACAAGAAAAAGACAAACTAATTTTTAAAATGTGCATTGGACATGAATAGACACTTCACCAAGGAAGACATTCACACAGCTAACAAACATATGAAGAAATGTTCATGATCATTAGCCATTGTTGTTGTTGTTAGGTGCCCTTGAGTCGGTACCAACCCACAGCGACTTTGTGCAGAGTAGAACGAAACACTGCCCAATACTGGGCCAACAACACTACTGTTGCCACTCTTGAATCCAACGATGCTGCCATTTGGTCAACTCATCTCATTGAGGGTCTTTCTCTTTTTCTCTGACCCTCCACCTTACCAAACATGATATCCTTCTTCAGTGACTGGTTCCTCCTGACAATACGTTCAAAGTATGAGAGACAAAGCATGGCTATCTTGGCCTCCAAGGAGCACTCTGGCTGCACATCTTCCAAAATGTATCTGTTGGTTATTTTGGCAGTCCATGGCACTTTCAATATTCTCCTCCACACAATAACTCAAAACCATCAATTCTGTGTTCTTCCTATTCACTGTCCAACTTTCGCATACATATGAGGTTATTTTAAATACTATGGTTTGGGTCAGTTGCCCTTTAGTCCTCAAGCTGACATCTTTGCTATTCAACACT
>NW_006408600.1:5078301-5093363 GCF_000296735.1 Chrysochloris asiatica | reverse complement strand
CTTCAACACTCGCGGAAGTAGCAGTCAAGAGATTTTAAAGAATTACCTTATGCCCTAGCAATTCCTTAACTTGGAATATATCCACAAGAAATACAATTCAGAACATGAGTAGACATATGCACACCAATGTTTATCGCAGTACAATTCACAATAGCAAAAATATGGAGACAGCCTAAGTGTCCATCAATGGAAGAATGGACAGACACACTTTGATATACATACACAATGGAATACAATGTTACCTTGAAGAATAACACAGAAGCTGCAAAACACATGCATGAACCTGGAGGGCATTATGCTAAGTGAAATTAGTCAGTCACAAAAGGACAAATATTGCAGAAGGCTATTGTTGTAAAACTTAAGAAAATAATTTCCTCTCACCCTCGGTCATCATCAAATAATTTTACTTTTAAATAATTCACAGATTAGTGGATAGAAATATGATAGCTTGGTTGACAGGGCAAACAATATAAAGGTGCACAAGTGCAATACAAAAGGAAGGGGAGGGGACAGACAAACAAGGAAGACAGAAGATTCAGGGATACATGCAAGGCTAAATGGGACAGAGGTAAATAGAGTTGAATTGTGATGTACACACAAATTTGGAACAATAGGGCTCTGTTGAGTCATAGAGTCATATGACTCAATCTCTGATTGAGTCATAGCCAGAATGAGTAAAAGGGGAAATAATTCTAAGGTGCTTGACTCTTTTGTGGGTAGTGGTTTCCCCTGCCTACTATTGTGAAGTATACATTTAAGTGGGATAGATAGGAATGTTGGGAAATATAGTAAGCCATTATCAGCCTATAATTGATGGATTAGCTAAAAGGAGTCCTAGATTTTGCCAATGGAAATAGGCTTCTTGTTAAGCATTTGGAGATTATGGGGCCATAAGTGGAACCCTGAGCCAGACCGGCAACTTTCAGAGGTGTGGCATTCCCACTTGAAAAGACATACTGACCAACCTATCTATAACAGCTGGAGGAATGGAAGCTATTTCTTGAAAGAAAGACCAGCATCAAACAAAAAATTAGACTGTTTAGCTGTCACAATATCAAGCAAGCTGTTTGCCTTGGAGCCCTCAAGGCAAGAAAAGTTAGCCCATCTGTATAAACCCCTTTATAAGATTGAAACTCACGAGAGCACACAAGCAGTCTTTTATGCTCTCTGGTGACCACTGTACTCTAATTGTGAGTGGAATTGGGGGATATACAGTACTGAAGACATGGGCTGAGTTTGCCTATGTTCCATAGATACCCATTGACTTTGAGACAAGTGAGAGAAGAGGAAAGGTTGGCTGGTCTTAAGTTAAGGAGATGTATAAACTCCTGAGCTCACAGACACTGACCTAGCCACTGGGGGCACGACTTGAGAATGAAGCAGCCAACTGGTCTCAAGTGGATGGAGGCATCCGAGAACTCCCAAACTTGAAGATAGTACCCATTTGACATAGCTTGGATTGTATGCTGACCAGAACGAGACCAGATGTAGATAAGTCTGATACAGGAAGCAAGCATAAATTGCTAAAATTTGATGAACTGGAACTTTGCTTATGGATGTAGCTGTTCAAAATGCCAACTGAATAGGAAAGATTCTTTATATCAAGGACCAAGCTTGCCTCCTCAGTACACTGTGTTCATAATGGTGGGGAACTTAAACATTGGCTATAAAAAAATGTGTGTGGGGGGCTAAAAAGGCATGAAATGGCTGGCTTACAAGCTTCCATGAATGTGCTTGCTTTCAGACTGAAGGGGGTAAGGTGTAATCCCCACTGAATAGTTTTTCTCTTTTCCAGTTGGGTCTGGTGAAAAGAGATGGGGGATAATGGGGATAGGATTTTATGATTCAATTGTGAGTAATTGTTATCAGGAGTAACGGCGATGATTACAACTATAAATGTAGAAACTGTATAACTAAAAGGGGAGAACAGTTAATCTTCCATTACAAGAGCAGAGGACCCTAGAACCATTAAGAGAGAAGAGCCTGAGTGAAATGTGAGATCCTAACCAGAAAAGCGGAGATAGCAGAGACAGTGACAGAGATTATGGCATAGAGAAATAGAGCAACCAAGAACTCTAGGCAATGAAATAAGACAGGCTGTGTTTCTTTAAGCAGGAGGCTGGTTTGCAGGATGCACCCTATGGGCATATGTATATGGGCATACATTTTCTCTGTAGTATGTGTACATTAAAAAAAAGTAATAGAGGTAAATGCTGTTAATTTAGGGTACATGGAGGGAACTGTAATCATTGTAATAGAAAATATGATTGGTTACCTGTAAAACTGATGATCTACCCTGTGAACTTTCATTCAAGTCACAGTAAAAGCTTTAAAAATGATAGATTGCCAGGTCTTTCTTCTTAGTCTGTCTTAGTATGGAAACTCCACTAAAACCTGTTTATTGAGGATAACCCTTATGATGCTGGAAATAGTGGTTGTATAGCTTTCAGCATCACAACAATACTCAAGCATCTACTGCATGATAAAAAATGCATAGAAATATGAGATAAATATAACAATAAATACAACAATAAAATTGAATTCATTACTGAATTTCAGAATAGGAAAACACACATACACACATAAAAAAATGAAAAATGACATACATTAAATATAATACAGGAGTCAGAAGTGAATAGAACAATTCATAGTGGATTAGAACAATACATACCCAATGGTGCTGTTGTTATGTGCCATAGAGTCGGTTCTGACTCATAGAGACCCTGTACAGGGTTTCCGAGGTTGTAAATCTTCATGGGAGCAGAAAGTCTCATCTTTCTCCCTCAGAACAGCGGATAGTTTCGAAATGCTGACCATGAGATTAGCAGCCCGATTAGTAAGCATTATGCTACCAGAGCTCCTACATATCCTATACAGTCGCAATGAGTCAGAGCTGACATAAAGGCACTTAACAACAATAACAATAATTCACAGCTTAAAAATCACATTCAAGAAAAATAAAACAGTAAATTGCAAAATACTTCTGAGAATTATAAATATTGAATAATGACATGAATTCTAGACAAAGAAGATAGAAAAAAATAGAAAAATCAATATTAAAATGATTGTTAGTGTTAAATGCCATCAAATCAGTTCTGATGCATAGTAACCACATACATATTTTCCAAGGAGCAATTGGTGAGTTTGAACCACCGACCATGTGGTTGACAGTTAAGTGCTTATTCTACAGTGTCACACCAGGGCAATTGATGAAAAAAAAAAAAAAAAAAGATATGAGGGGACACACCGTCTCCAAAAAGAAAACATAAAACACATTTGCTTTTAAATCTGTTGTTGTTCATTGCCATCTAGTTTGTTTCAACACATAGCGACCCTGCATAGGGCTTTTGAGGAACACCTGGTGAGTTTGGACTGCCAGCCTTACAATCCAAACAAACTTGTGGCCCAGTGCTTATCCTACAATGCCATAGCAGAACTCCTATTTAGATATAACACAGTGAAAATTAAAATAAATAAATAAATAAAATAAATGAAGACAAAATAAGCAATTGTTAAAAGCTACTGGAGAAAAAAAAATACATTAGTTATGATGTTTATTTTGTAATTGATGTGATACCAGATATCTAGTTAACGCCAATAAGTACTAGAGACAATAGTATATTTTATAATAGAAAGGCAAAATAGCATTCAAACTAGGATTATATACTCAGGAACTCTATTATTCAAAACAGAGGATAAAATAAATACATTTTCAGGTAGCTGAAATGTTGTTTAATGCTTCTTGACAAATGAATTACCAAAGGATGCATTCTGACGAGATGAAATTGAACTAAAAATTAATAAATGGATAGAAAGATAACGGAGATCAAACAAAATGGTGAATCTGCTAGGAAAATCAAAGAAGTACTTATTTTTATAAATAATTTAAAAATAATTTTATACACAAATTGGTATATTTATCAAAATACATGACTAAATGGAGAATAAAAGCAAGATTCAAATGAAATATAATTTTTTTAAATGTAAGAAATAGTGGGCATTTGGTATTTAAACGGTATTCTAAGATGTTAATCATGGTTAAAAAATAGAGTGTAAAGGGAGAACTTAGTCTTGGGGAATGTACAAATTATATTGAAAAATGAAAAGTACAATGATACAAACCAATTCTAGGGGATGTACAAAACAATAGATGCTGCTGGGATATGCCAGAGTGCTTACAATTAACAAGGAAAAATAGAAACTCATGGGAGAGACCGTTTCCTAGAAGAATATAGATTTAAGTACCTATAGTATTCAAAGTTTTACATCTTTTATGTCAGTCATTAATGGAGCATTGTCTCCTGTCAACCTGACTGTTTACATAGCCTTACTAGAATAGTAGAATAGAGTTCATGAGTTTTCTTCAATTGTAGCTCTGTTCTGTGATATAATTATGAGCAGTATTCATAAGTTGAAACATTTGGTTATTTTGTAAATATAATAACTAGTTATTTCTTGTAAACCACAGACACACCCTTACTTCACCTAACAAAAATGTACTTTTATTCATCGATGGCTTGGAACTTGCACAGGACAGAAAGCAAACTTATTATGATAAATGCCTATAATTAGTCCACAAAGACAGCATTTACTTCTAAAATGGGACTGAGTACAGAAGCCACATATTTTCCTACGGCAAAATTCCTCATTTTTACAATGAATTTTAGCTTAAAGGAAAATAGTTTTTTGTGTGAAATTGCTTTTTTCTTTGTGGCAAATCCCTTCTCTAGACCTTATTTTGAGAAATGATACATGAAATACTCAGTACTGCAAAACCTTAAAAACAAGCATTATTTTTTGAGATTTAAAAGATGGAATGGCAATGAATTATTTTCTTAGTGTTGGCAGTTCTGATTATAATCAACATGAACAACAGATGTTTAAGAGACTGGGTCTCAGGTTTTCCTATAGGAAATGCTAAATCAAATCAAATATATACTTGGGTTGGTGGTGCTGGTGGTTGTGTGCTACCAAGTTGGATCCTACTAAGAGCAGGCCTGTATAGTATTATTGAGGCTGTAAATCTTTGCAGGTGCAGAAAGTCTTATCTTTCTCCTGGAAAAATGACTGGTAGATTCTAACAACTGAACTTGTGTTTAGCAGCCTAACTCATAATTCACTATGTTACCAGGCTCCTTATACTCTGGTTAAGTTCTCAAAATAATTGTTGAAAGGTAAAAAAAATAACAGCATACAGTCAAAACAGTGGCACTATAAGACGAACACTGGACTGCTAACCAAAAGGTTGGCAATTCAAGCCTACTAGCCACTCCATGGAGTGAAAGACGAGGTTTTCAGTGATTGTAAAGATTTTCAATATCAAAACCCTATACATAGTGAGTATGAGTCTGGAACCAACTTTTTAGATCTTAACAACAACAGATATAAGGATATAGTATTGAACAGAAAAGACCAAGACCCTGCCTTCACGGACTTTTATTTTCTAGAGAGAGAAACACATAATAAATTAGGAATGTAATAAAATATGTATGGTTTAAATAGGCAAAAGTGCCATGAATGTATGAGGACTTTTCATGTTAATTTAGCAAGGCTTTGTTTTGAGCAGACTCTGGAAAGGTGGATATTTTGTAATGTAATTCAATACAATGCAAGTAGTTTCCGTGATGTCATCTAACGTGATCCACCAGTCAGTCCAAAGGGGACTTTCCTTGAGAGTGTGTTCTGCCTTCAGAATATAGATTAATATAATCTTACTGTTGTCCCTACATAGTTCTACCACCTGATCAATACATCTTGCATAAGTAACTGGCCTGCAACTAGACCTATGGATTTTGGACCTTCTAGCCCCGTAATTGATTGAACATATCCCTGTAGTTAGGTGCAAACCAGATAATATTCCACATACCACAACATTATGTGACAGAGTACAATAGGATCATAGAGTTTTTCCCACCACTACACTGTCAGTTTGTTGCAATGGTGTTGTGTGATACTGTGAGCTGTGCCATCCGTGTTTTAAATATGAATATAGGGTCACCCATAGTGGACAGGTTCCAATTGTGCTTCCAGACTAAGACAGAATAGGTAGAAGGAGAGACAGACTACTTCTTAATATTTCGTCACTAAAAACCTTATGAATAGCAGTGGAACACTGTCAGCACCAGAATACTGAACATTGAAACATGATGAAGGGTATCAGAATATATTGTCAAATACAGTGTGTAAGATGAGTCGCTCAAGTAGGAATACACTAAAAATACCACTGGGGAAGCTTCAATTCCTCAAAGTACAGTTGACTATAAAGATCTGAATGTAAAAAAGCTTTCATAAATTCATTTGCTGATGGGGTACAACTCTAAATGAGGAGAAACAACTGCAAATATCCATTAATAATCACAACATGGAATATATGAAGTATGAATCTAGGGAAATTAGAAGTTGTCAAAAATGAAATTGAGTATATAAAGATCAGTATCCTAGGCATTTGTGAGCTGAAATGAACTGGTTTTAGTCATTTGAATCTGAAAAACATATGGTTTACACCAGCTTAACACCACTAGCATTCAAATTTACGCACCAAACACTAAAATCAGTGATGATGAAATTGAAGAATTCTACCAAATTCTTCAATCTGATATTGATCAAACAAACAATCAAGATGTATTGATAGTTACTGACAATAGGAATGCAAAAGATGGTAACAAAACGGAAGGATTAGTAGTTGAAAAATATGGCCTAGGTGATAGAAATGATGCTATATATTACATGATAGAATTTTGCAAGACCAGTGACTTCTTCATTGCAAATACCTTTTTTAAACAACGTAAAATGCATATATACACATGGACCTCACCAGACAGAGTACACAGGAATCAAAGTAACTTCATTTGTGGGAAGAGACAGTTGAAAATCTCCATATCATAAGACAAAACAAGGCCAGAGGATGACTGAGGAACCAGCTATTAATACTCTTATTCAAGTTCAGACTGAAACTGAAGACAATTAAAACAAATGCACAAGAACCACAGTACAACCTTGCATATATTCTGAATTTAGAAAACAAATCAAAAACAGATTCAATTCATTTGACACTGTTGATGGAAATCACAAGTGGCTGTGGGATGATATCAAGACCATCATACAGGAAGAAAGTAGAAGGTCATAAAGAAGACATGAAAGAAAGAAAATACCAAAATGGATTTCAGAAGAGACACTGGAATTTGTTCTCTAGGCCAGAGATGCTAAAACAAATGAAAGAAATGAGGAAGTCAAGAAGCTCAACAGAAAATTCCAAAGAGCAGCTTGAAATGTACATAAACTTGTAGTTAGAAAACCAAAACAAAAGACTACTGTCAAAAGTTCTCAAGCTGAAAGAAGTGAAAAAAAAAAAAAAAAAAAAATCAAGCCTTGACTTGCAATACTGAAAGATTTAACAGGCAAAATGGAGTCCTGATGTAGCACTGTGGGATAATGCATTGGTCCACAGTCAGCTTAAACCGCATGGTCAGCAGTTCAATTTCACCAGTCACTCCTTGGAAACCCTCTACAGGGTTACTGTGAATCAGAAACAACTGCAAGACACTTAACAACAAGACCAATTAACAACAAGGCAAAATATTTAATGATGCAATAAACATAAAAAGAATATTAGAGGTATAAACAGAGTCACTTTACCAAAATTAAATCATTGATATCCAATAATTTCAAGAGGTAGCGTATAAATAAGAACCAACGATAGTGAAAGAAGAAGTTTAAGCAGCACTGAAAGCATTGGTGAAAAACAAGGGTAAAACAATTGACATAATACAAATTGAAATATTTCAACAAACAAATGTAACACTGGAGGCCATCACTCATCTATACCAAAAATGTAGGAGACAACTACTTGGTTCAACTGATTGGAAGACATTCATATTTGTTGCCCATTCCTAAGAGAGGTGACCCAAGTGGAATATGGAAATCATTGAACAATATCATTATTATCACTTGCAAGTAAAAGATAATTTTAAAACAGCTTTTAACAGTATATTAACAGGGAATCACCAGAATCTCAAGTCTGATTCAGAAGAGGATGTGGAATGATAGATACTATTGGTGACACCAGATGGATTTTGGTTGAAAGCAGAGAATACCAGAAAAGGGTTTGCTTGTGCTTTATTATGTAGATAATTTTGACTGTAAAGAATGGGTATTCCAGAACACTTAACTATACATAGATCAAGAGGCAGTCATTGGAAAAGAACATGGGAATAATGAATTATTTAAAATCAGGAAAGGTGTGTGCCAGGGCTATATTGTTTCACCATACTTATTTGATCTGTATGCTGAGTAAATGATTCAAAAAGCTGTATTAGATGAAGAAGAATGTGGCATCAGGATTGGAGGAAGACTCATTACCAACCTGAAATATGGAGATGATACAATCTTGCTTGCTGAAAGTGAAGAGGACTTAAAATACTTACTGATGGGGACCAAAGACTACAGCCTTCAGTATAGCCAGCACTTCAATGCCAAGAAAACAGACAGTCTCATAACTGGACCAATATGATATGGAGAAAATGTTGAAGTGGTCAAAGGATTCATCTTGCTATGATTCACAATCAACGCTTACGGAAGTAGCAATCAAGAAATTAAATGACATATTGCAATAGTCAAATCTGCTGCAATGAGTCAATCATAAAAGGACAAATATTGCATGAGACCTTTATTGCAAAAGCATAAAAAATATTTCCATACTAAAACAATCATTCTTTAAAGGTTACTAAGGGTGGAAAAGAGGGGAGAGTAATTTATAGGTTAGAGGGTAGACACATGCTAAGTCAGATGATGAGGAGGGTAATATGCAATGAGAGGGAGGGCAATACACAAGAAAAGGGTTGGGTGGCAGATGAATATTGAGGATAGGGGAAGACTTTGGGAGGTATGCATATCCTAGAAGGGATAGAGGTTAATAGTGATTTATATACAACCTTGAAATATCAAGATTCTGTGAAACAGGTCTTGAGACATAGTCTGAATGGGTAAAGAAAGGGAAAAAATGCTTAGGAGTTTGACTGTATTGTGGATATTGGATCCCCTATTAAGGAGCTCTTGTAGCGTAGTGGTTATGAATCGGGCTGTGAACCTTAAGGTCAGCGGTTCGAAACTACCAGCTGCTCCGCGGGAGAAAGATGAGGCTTTCTACTCCCATAAAGATTTACACCCTTGGAAACCCTGTACAGGGTCGCTATGAGTCGGTTCCGACTCCACGGCACATAACAACAACAACAACATTATTATAAAATAGACATTTAAGTGTGACAGAAAGCTTTTGAGTCTGTCTTCAGCCTATAAATGATTGGATTTACTAAAAATGGAGTTAGAATTTCCCTTGGAAATAAGCTTCTTATTAAGGCTTTGTGGAGTATGGGGCCCTCAAGTGGAATTCTGAGCCCCACTCAGACCTTCTGAGTTTGGATATTACCACTTGAGACTTGGAGAACAACCCAGAACTGCCGATCATAACTTAACAAGATGAAGCTAAAAGATGCTTGGTACTATGATCAAGTACGAATTGCTACAATTTTATGAACTGGAACTTTTCTTATGGATGCAATTGCTCAAATTTTCCACTTGAATGAAAGGATTCATAATGTCAAGGAGCAAGCTTGCTTCCTCAGTATACTAGGTTGATAGGGATGGGTAATCTGGGCAATGATTATCAAAACTGTGGGCATATAAATGCAAGAAGTGAATGGCTAATGAGCTTTCATGAGTGTGCTTAGTTTCAGATAAGGAGGCTAAGGCAGACTCCCCACTGACTAATCTCCCTTTCCTCAAGGTTGATCTGATGAAAGGGGATGAGGGATGATGCTGATAGGATCACATGATTTAATTGTGAGTAAATGTTAGCAGGATTGATTGTGATTTTCACAACTGTAAATGTGGAATATGTGTAACTAAAAAAGGGGAGTAGTTCATCTTTTATTTCAGGAACAAATGATCCCAAGACCATCAAGAAGTTAGAGCATGAGAGGAACATGAAATTCTACCTAGGGGCACAGAGATGACAATGATGTTGGCAGAGATGTGGCATGGAGCGACCGAGCAGGCTCTAGGCCCATGGAGTGAGTAAGGCTGTGTGCTTGGGGGCAGGATACTAGTTTACAGAATATGCTCTTAGGATATTTAGATAGGCATACATAAATATATGTGTGTGTGTGTGTGCGTGCACATCAAATATTTTTTCTTTGTTCATTTGTGAAATATAAGATGTAAAAGGGAAACCGTAGGATAACTGTTGTAGGGAAGTTATGATAGTCATTGAAATGAAACAAGGCATATGATTTGTTTAATGTAAAGCTGATTATCTTGCTTGTCTGTTAATCTTCACTCAATTCACAATAAAAAATTTTTAAAAAAACTATGATCATTCATTTTTATTCAGCAAATGCTTATTAAATACCCACTGAATTGAAAATATTGGACCAAGCAATGATTCATTGTTGTTGTTGCTGTTGTTGAGATCATCCACAGTAGAACATACACTAACTCAACATTTCTACATATACATTTCAGAGACATTGATTACATCCTTTAAGTTGTACAACCAACTCACCCTTGTTTTTCAAATTGTTCCTCCTCCATTAACATAAAATCACTACCACTTAAGTTTTCTATCTAATCATTCAAGTTCCTGTTGTGAGGTTGGACCCCTATAGAGAGTCTCTAAAAGAGCACAGAGCTCAAGACAAATATTCTTTAAGCTTAACTATTGTTTGATTCTAAGGAAACTTCAGGTTAAGCATTTTTACTTGTCATGACTGAAGATAGGTGAATGAGTGCTTCTGAGATAGAGACAAGAAATACTATTTGCTCTAAAATGTCAATAGTGCCAAGTTTGACTGACACAGGTTAAATATAAAAACTTTATGGACATGCATGAAACAATCAAATAGCATCAAGGAGAATGATTTGATGGCTCAGTTCAAATTGTTTCATATAGAATAAGCATAAGGACGGTAGAATCATTATTTTGTACATGCGATATAAACTTTATAATATTTATAATATTTCTTCGCATTTATCTCTTTGATTGATAACAGTTTTATTAAATTAAAATTGCAATCAGTTAAAACCATTAAGTGCAAACCAAAATAACTTCTAAAGTATCTAAGGAGACACAGCTGGATTGAAAGCAAATGAAAGGTATAAATGAGAAATTTTAATTAACATTTCTCTTTCTAGTACAAGTTTCACAAAGAAAATTCCTTAAGATTGAAAATGAGACCTCAATTCAAGAAGTGTGTTACCTCTTTACCATGTTAAGGGTAAAACCTTTTAACATCTTTTTATGTCATTTGGTGTTCTTTGTCTTTAGGGTCAAGACACAAATATTGTACAAAGAAATTCTAAGCTAAAAGCAACAAAATTACTATACATATTAGACACGAACCGATTTAGAGGCAGCCTTATGCTTATGGAAGACTTTCTCTACTCTTAACAGCACTATAATTGTTATTATAAGATTAGATTTGACACTATGATTCCTAAGAATGAACATAATAAAAATACACTATTTATTATAGTGCTAACAATTATCCTGCTGTGTCTTCAGCATTTAAAGAGATTGATGAAATGTAATTAATCAAATCCATTTGAAACATCATTATTTTGGAAGTTTAAGGCCTCTTTTAAAGATGATTTAAAATATGCTGAAATTGAGGTTGGTCATTTTAAGGCTGAGATTATATTCCAATTTATCTCTTAGGGGTGAACAAATACTGAGAAAAAGCTTAGCAGATAGATAAACTTTATGTTACATAATAATTTCTTAAATTATTTCAATTACTCAAAATGTTTTATATTATTTCAAAATTGTTGTTGTTGTTAAGTGTCATTGCCAGTTCTGACTTATAGTGACCCTGTATAGAGTTTTCAAGAAGTGGTTGGTGAACTTGAACCACTGACGTTGCGGTTCAAACCACCTCGCAGTCCAGTGCATTAACCCGCAGCGCCACTCTAGGATTCCATTTCAAAGTAAAGTATTGTAATCACATATCCAGTTTATCTGGACAATTTCAGATTCCATTTAGAATATGTATGCTCAATTTAATGTGGAGTGAAAGTGGAAGAACACATTGGTGTATTTTCTGTTGTTAAGTACCTTCAAGTGAATTCCAACTCATAGCAACCATGCATACGGCTTCCATGGAGCTGTTGGTAAGCTTGAACCGCCAACTTTGTTGTTCAAACCGACCTTGTAGTCCAGTACATTAACCCACAGCAACACACCACGATTCCACGGTGTATAAGGAATATAAAAAATACAGAAAACCTTAGCACTAATTGTGAAACTTTTCTGGCCTTTTTCTCACTAATGTAGCTTTCAATTTTCTTACAATGACTTGCTGGTAAACCTTCCTGTTAATCCTATGTCCTTAGAAAAAATTTACCAAGATTATCCCTTAGGGGTCCCAGTAAGCAGTCACCATAACTTTCTGAGCTAACCTCTCTGCCTTGAATTTAACAGGCCTAACAGATAGCGTAGTGGTTACTAATCGGGCTGCGAACCTGAATGTCAGCGGTTCGAAACTACCAGCCGCTCCGCGGGAGAAAGATGAGGCTTTCTACTCCCGTAAAGATTTACACCCTTGGAAACCCTGTACAGGGTCGCTATGGGTCGGACCCGACTCGATGGCACTTAACAGCAACAACAGATTCCCTTAGAAACCACTATTATGATTGTTATGTCCAAGATTTATCTCCAGTTATTATTCATACCATAAAATTGTTTTTATTGCTTTTGATCATGATTTTTAAAGACTGATGGAAAGATCAGCTTTTTGAGTTAGATAATCTTCATGCAGAGCTTTTGGCACCCATTGAGGAAAAGCTTGCTGAGGCCAAGATGATCACTAACCATTGCAAATATCAAACCAGCTGAGATCAGGTTTCTGTAGCTATCACATCAATAGTAATTCCATAGTTTTACTCATCCCATTTCTGGACTTTAGCCACAGTTTCTTCATTTGCTAAGTTTAAAGACCTTCAAACTGTTTGATTCATCTTTGAGTTCTTTCCACCCTTTCTTAAAATGCCTTTGTGTTATAACAGTCACCATTAATGTAAACTTGCTGGAGAGCTTCAAATAGTTGGGAAAATATTTATCTGAGTACTGTTAAACTTTGATATTAGCCCTAACCTCAAAACCATTATTTTCCCCCCATGGCACAAAAAAGTATCCCTTTTATTATGTCAAGGAACCCTAATGAGACTGTTGTTGTTGTTAGGTGTTAAAGAAACAGTTCCAACACATAGATACTTATGCACAACAGAATGAAACACTGCTGAGTTCTGAACCATCCCCATCAATGTTATTATGTTTGAGCCCATTTTTGCTACCAGTGTGTCGATCCATCTCATTGGAGGTTTTGCTCGTTTTCATTGACCTTCAACTTTACAAAGCAAGATGGACTTCCCCAGGGAATTGTATTTTCTGACAATATATCAAAAGGACCAGAGGTGAAATCTTGCTATCCTCACTTACAAACAGCTTTCTGGTTTTACATCTTCCAAGACAGATCAGTTTGTTCGTTTGTTGTACTTTCAGCATTCTTGGCCAACTCCGTAATTTAAATCCATTGATTCTCCTATGGTCTTCCTTAATCATTGTCCAATTTACATATACATATAAAGCAATTGGAAATAACATGACTTGGGTCAGGCGCACCTGAGTCCTCAAAGTGATATGTTTGCTCTTTAACACATCAAAGAGGCCTTTTGCAGCTGAATTGTGTAATGCAATATGTCCTTTCATTTCTTGAATCCTACTTCTAAGAGTGTTGATTATGGACCCAAGCAAAATTAAAATCTTGGCAGCTTATTATCAGATCTAATTCCTAAAGATGAAGTCTTCTGATTGGAAGACACTCAAAATAACACTGGAAAAGCGGCCTCCTAAAGTTAAATTTAACTAAGATGATGCAAATGGAGGAAAGCTTTTGGGACCTCCATTTACTGATGGGACATGACTAAAATGAGGAGAAACAGCTTCAAACTTCTATTAATAATTTGAAAATGGAATGTATAAAGTATAAATCTAGGAAAATTGAAAGTTGTAAAAAATGAAATGGAACTCATATTGCCCTAGGCTGTAATGAGATGAAATGGACTAGTAGTGGCCATTTTCAGTACGGCAATCATATGGTTTACTCTGCTAGACACTATATTCAAGAGGAATGACATAACTTGCTATTGATAATATTTCAAGATCTATATTTACGTACTGCTCTGCCTGTAATAGTGTACTATCCATAAGTCTACAAGGAAGACCAGTTAATAGCAGTGCTATTCAAATTCACTCACCAACCAGTAAAGACAAGGATTCTGGTGCTGAGGGTTAATGCTCTAGACTACAAAGCTATTTGAACTGCAAGGTAGACAGTTCAAGCTTACCACCTGCTCCTCGGAAACTGGGTCACTATGGGTCAGAATCAACTCGACGGCACTTAACAACAACAACAACCAATTTCTTCAGTCTGAAATTTATCAAACATGTAATCAAGAACATTGATAATTAATGGTGATTGAAGTGTGAAGATTGGAAAGAAAGAGGAAGGAGTAGTGGTTGGAAAATATGGTCTTGGTGATAGGATGCTGGCAATGGCATGACAGAATTTTTTTTTTCAGGGATTAACAGTTTTATTATTTTTAATCTCAGATTATACTTAATTAAATCTAATTAGAAACAATTGTTCAATGTTTTTTAAATATCACATCAAAGACTAAGTGTATAAAAATAGAAATAGAAAAAAATAACAATGAATAGGTATTAATATTTAATGTAAGATATCTGCTACAAATATCTTGAAACCAAAATAATATAGTATTTATTCTGGAAACTACATATAGAAAAAGAACAGATTCAAGTTCATTTGGTTATTTCATACAGTGTTGTACATAGGGAAGAGGAAATTTCAGTTAGCAAATTGTTGTTGTTGTTAGCTGATTCCAACTCATAGTGACCCTGCATAGGGTGTCTGAGACTGTATATCATTGCAGAATCAGAAAATCTTATCTTTTTCCAGTGGAGAATGGAGTTCAGTTAGAATCTTGGAGAT
>NW_006408600.1:5064903-5078180 GCF_000296735.1 Chrysochloris asiatica | reverse complement strand
TCCCTTTTTCTTCCTTCTTTCCTATCTCCCTATAATTTCTTCTTCTTCTTTTTTTTTTTAGTTTCTATTGTGAATTATATGATGGTTTACATGGGAGAACATTAGCTGTACATTCATCCTATAGTATTTCGTTTCACTGCAATGATTACAATCCCATCCAAGCATCATCAAGGAAAGGGTACACCCCCCCAAGCTTGGCCCCGGGCCATCAGCTCACATACCCTCTCCCTCCCTTAGTTCAGAGTCCCCATCCACTCCATTTCTCCACATCATCATCTCTGCCTCCATCCCTGGCATCACTGCTTCTCTGGATATGGTCCTTCTCCCTTGATGGTCCAATGGACCTCCTCTCCTAACTGAAAAATCAACCATTCCTCTCCTTTTGTTACAAAACATCTACCTTTACATTTGCAATACTCACAATGAGTCCTGGTAGCAATTATTCACTATTGAACCACAAGAGTCTTATCCCCATCTCCTTTCACCAGCCCTGTCCAGACAGGTTAGAAATCACTCAGTGGAGACTCTACTTTCCCCCAAACCCTCAGGACCTAGGCTCCCTCTCGAAAGTTTGTAAGCCAGTCACTTCTTGCCTTTGTAGCCCTCTCTCCTCCCCACCCCCCCACCCCCCATTTTGGGTAACCAATGTCTAAGTTGCCCATCCCTGTCAATCCTGTATACCAAGGGGGTGGGAATGATCCTTGTTGTAAAGATTTATTCCCTCCTTTGAGCTGCTATATCCATAGGTATAGGTCAAGTTAATCAAATTGTAGTGGATTATGATTTTTTGTCTTCTTCATTCTTATTCTAGTCGAGTTCTGATCATCCAGCCATTGAAGTCAGGTCAAGTGGGTACTATCTGCAAGTATGGGCATTTGTGTGTATCTCCCCTTACTTCATACCAGCTGGATGCTTCACTCTTTGCTCTAGTCTTCTGTGGCCATATCCCTGTCTCTGGGCCCAGGAGTCCCCAAGTCTTGTCATACTGCTGGCCAACCAGCTCTCAACCCAGGAGACAGGAGTTTATTGAACATGGTCGGACTTAGCTCACAACTTCATTGCTGTTTTTCCCCCATTTCCTCTGAATGGTGACCAACATGGTCACCAGCAAGACCACATGCCTGCTCGTGTGTTCCCCTTGAGTCTCAGTCTTGGAAAGGGGTTTGCTCTGAGGGGTCTTGACCACTTGCCTTGATGATGCCTGAGGGAACAACTTGCTTGTTCTTGTAGTAGTCAATCAGACTACCATTATTGTTTTTTAGTTTTTTTCTGCTGGTTTTTCTTTCAAGAAGTATCTTCTGTTCTTCTAATGGCTCCAGGCTGGTCTACTTATACTTTCAAGCAGAGATTTCTCACTTCAGAAGATTAGGGATGGGGATCAGGATTCCACTTATGATCTTATGCAATGGAAAGGCTTTGCAGGAAGCCTCTTCGCTGGGCAAGTTCTAGCCCCACTTTAGGTATTCCAATCAGTTATAGGCTGAAGACAGACTTACAAGCTTTCTATGGTGCTATTTCCTTTCTATCCCCTCAAATGTCTATTTTGAAATAGAAGGCAAGGGAAATCAAGATACAAAAGATAGGCAATCATCTTAACATTATTTCCCCTTTTTTACCCATTCAAAGCAGCCTCAGTCCCTGTATCCCAGAGCCCTGTTGTTCCAAGGCTGTATGTACATCATTATTTACCTCTGAATCACTTAGCACATGCAAATCTGCCTAACTCTTCTCCCATCTGCCTTGCTCTTCCATTCCCCTCCCCCTTCTTGTGTATTGCCCACCCCCCAGCACCCAAACTATTCTGTGTCTATTCCCTACCCTGTGCTTTACCTCTCCCTCCCTCCCCTGTTCCCACCCATATACCCTGGTAATCAGCAATGAATCACCCCCTCCATTTTAGTGTGTATTATAACAATATGTGCAAAGATCTGGAGTCAGAAAACCAAAAAGGAAGAACAAACTCAGCATTTCTCAAGCTAGGGGAACTGAACAAAAAAATTTAAGCCTCGATTTTTGGTATTGAAGAATTCTCTGGGCAAATTATCGAATGATGCAGAAAGCATCAAAAGAAGATGGAAAGAATACACAGAGTAATTGTACCAAAGGAAATGGTTGATGTTCAACCATTCAAAGGGGTAGCATATGATCAAGAGCCAATGATACTAAGGGAGGAAGTCCAAGGTGCAGTGAAGGAATGGGCAAAGAACAAGGCATCAGGAATTGATGAAATAAAATTTGAAATCTTTCAAGAAAGTGAGGCAGCATTGGAGGCACTCACTCATCTATGCCAAGAAATTTGGAAGACAACTAACTGGCCAACTAATTGAAAGAGATCCATATTTGTGCCCATGCCAAAGAAAGGTGACCCAAACAAATGTGGAAATCATCAGGCAATATCTTTGCTATCTCATGTGAGTAAAGTTTTACTAAATGTAATACAGAAATGGCTGCATGCATACATTGACAGAGAACTTCCAGAGGTTCAAGCCGGATTCAGAAGATGACTTGGAATGAGGGATATCATTGCTGATGTCTGATTGCTGAACGCAAAGAGGACTTAAAATACTTACTGATGAAGATCAAGGACCACAGTATTCGGTATGGATCACATATCAATGTAAAGAAAAAAAAAAAAAAAAAAAAAACAAAACTCACCACTGGACCAATAAGCAGCAGTTGTATCAATGGAGAAAAGATTGTAGTCGTCAAGGACTTCATTCTTTTTGGATCAACTATCAACACTCATGGAAGCAGCGGTCAAGAAACAAAATGACATATTGAATTAGGCAAATCTGCTGCACAAGAACTTTTTAAAATGTTAAAGAGCAAAGATGTCAGCATGAGGACTAAGGTGCACCTGACCTAAGCCATTGTATTTTCAATAACCTCATATGCATGTGAAAGCTGGATCATGATTAAGGAAGACCATGGAAGAATTAATGATTTTGAGTTATGTGTTGACTGAGTTCCAAGTGGTGTTGTTATGTCTGTCATTCTCTGGTAGTTGTCTATTCTTTGTTTTGGTTTTCATTCCAAAGAACTCCCTTTAGGATGTTCTGAAGTGCTGGATATGCTTTGACAAAATATCTTACCTTCTGTTTATCCTGGAATGTTTAGATTGCATTTGGTCATATTTGATTGACTGTTTTGCTGAATAGATGATTCTTGCTTGGCATATTTTTTTCTTTTAGGGTTTCATACATATGTATGTCCCTCCATTGCTTTCTTGCCTGCATGGTTTCTGCTGAAAGGTCAGAGTTTAATCTGATGTGCTTGCCTTTGTAATATTTCTTTTTTTCCTGGCTGCTTTTAGGATTCTCTCCTTGTCTTTGATTTTGGAGTGCTTGATTATGATATGTCTTGGAGATTTTCTTTTGGAATTTATCCTTTCTGGCATTCAATCAACTTCTTGAATTTCTTATCTTCTTATCCTTCAAGATATTTGGGACATTTTCTTCCAAAAGATCTTCAACTATCTCTCTATGGACTTCTGTGATTCTTTCTGTTCCAAAATGCCAATAATTCTTAAATTATTCCTCTTTGTAATCCAACATGAATCTTATACTCTCTTAAGATTTTTTATCCCTTTTCCGGATTGGTCTTCTATTTTAGCAATAGTGAGAGATTTCTCTTCCAGCTCGCTTGTTCTGGTTTCCATCTCTTCAATTCTGCTCCCTTGCCCTTTCAGTATATTGTCCATTTCTGATATTTTATTATTAATCATCTGAACCTCTTTTTACAGGTTTTGAATTGCTTCCAATTCTATGTTTATCTTATTTGATTGCTCCTGTAGCAGTTTCCTGACTTCTTCCTTATTTTCTTCCACCCCTCTGTGGATCATTTGAATTTGTTTCCATATCATTCTTCTGAATTCCTTCTCAGGCATATCCAAAGCCTGCTCTTCTTCTAGTTGGATGTCTATGTCTGCCTCCAGCTCAGTTGTATCAGTTACTCTTTTCTGGTTTTGTACATGCGATGACACCTTTTATGGTTTTTTCTTAGACATTTTTAGTAGTTAGGTGAATTTTCAATAATTAAATGAATGTATAATGCTATGTTGTTAAGCTTACTAAGTGTCTCCTGGTGGATGTGATCTGGAGACAGGCTTCATGTGTAATGCCTCGCAGCTGGCATTGGCTCCTGTCCAGATTGTGGGATATTATGGAGTATGCTTGTAGCTTGATTACATGGCCACAATTGCTATCTCTTCTTGGGTAATGTAGGGACAAAAAGCTCCCACTCCAGGAAAAAAGTGAGACAAAAAGGATCCAAACCAGAAACAATATAAAAGCAGAGACAAAACCCACTTCTGAAAAACAAAACTAACACTGTAGTTGCCTGACCAGTTATCATTGCTATGCAGGTCAATGTGCATGCACAGTAGAAACCTCCAGTGGTCGGTGGGGGTGTCCACTTGTTCAGGCCCCTTCTCTAGTCACCACCATGGAAGTGCACAGATAGATATTGAGAAATGAATGAAAGAAAGGTTTTCCACTATTTTTATCTCCGAAGTTTAGTTAGGTATTTGCATATGTACAGCACAATTTTCAAAATAGCTGCATCCTTGTATGTATAGTTGATGTTGGCTCTTGCCTTCTATGTTGGGGTTTTACAAGGTGCACATACAGTTTGGCTGCATGCCCAGACCTGCTTTTTCTTGCTAGATAAGGCAGGAATAAAGGGTCTTCCCCAGGTCAACTTTAGGACTGGGTCCCAAAGTCAGACATCATAAGAAACAGCCAAAGGATCAGCCTGAGAGACCAATGGGGCTCCCAGGGACCTCCTCCCTGTGCTGGGGGAAAACTGTGGGTGCAATGGTGGACCCTTTTGGGAGTGCGCTCCCACCCATCTGAAGGTGTCAAGACTGGGCAGTGAGGGAAGAATAGGAAAAAAAGTGTAAAATCCATCACACTTCTTTTTCTAGATGCTGCTATGTGGCTTTTAGTTCTATATCACTCTATCAGGCTTGCTGTGGCCCACCCTCTGATCTCACCCCAGGCTGAGGGGTCCAGAAGGCCATCTCAATCAATTCAGAAATCACCGTATTTTCCATCTACAGTCAGATTTCTCCACCAGTGGTTTCAGGAAACTGACGCCCTGCACCTTATACTAGATCCAAAACTCTGGAGCTGCTCCGGGAAAGTGCCTTCTATGGTTTTCCCGTATCTCTGCCAATGTCCTGTGCAGCCCTTTTTGAGTTATCTTCTGCAAAAATTTACTTGCATGTGGTATCAATGGCATAGTTAGAAGATGTCTGCATTCTGCTTCATTACTTTTGAGTGGCATAAATATGGATTTCTTCCAATCAGCTAGCAGGTAGCTTTCCTCCAAATTTCTTGCCTTAGATGAGTCAGTGCCTACAGTAATTCATCAGTTTGTTGAAAGATTTTCAACATGAGCCATAATTTTTAACACTGAATACTAGGCAATTTGAATTAGAGAAATTAAAGAAGTCCTAAGTCTTCGTGTGGCACTGTAGAATAAAACACTGGACAACATGGCCAGTTTGAATCACAAGGTTGGTGGTTCAAACTCAGCAGCCACTCCTTGGAAGTCCTTTCAAGGCCACTATGATTTGGAATCAACTCAACAGCACATAGCAACAACAATAACAACAACAACAACAAAAGTGAAGGGAAATTTTTATCATGTTGGAAGAGTCAATATATTTAACATAGAAATTTACTCCAAATTTATGTATGAATTCAATCTAATAGTGCTCAAAACTCTGTATGTATATATATATATATATGTCAAAATTAACAGGTCTATTCTGAAATTTAATATGAAAATACAGTTGTCTATGAATAACCTTGGGATAGGCAATGTTGAAATAGAAAAAAGAAAACAAAAAACAAATCAGTAATAAAAAGTAAATATTAAGATACTATCATTAATTCAGGGTAGTATTGGAAAAATAAAAGAAAAACAGATAATAAATATGGAATAGAGTGCCTGGAAAGGGGCTCACCCATACATATCACCTTAATTATGACATTAATGACACTGCAAAATGAGGACAAATGTGGATTATTCAATAAACAGTGCTGTATCATTTGGATAGAAATCAATGTTAAAACCTTGACAAAAATCAACCTTGAACACATTTCACTATTGTTTTTGTTGTTGTTATGTGCTGTGGAGTCGGTTCTGACTCATAGAGACCCTGTACAGGGTTTCCGAGGCTGTAAATCTTTACAGGAGCAGAAAGCCTCATCTTTTTCCCGCGGAACAGCTTGGTAGTTTTGAACTGCTCACCTTGCGGTTTGGTTCACAGCCCGATTCGTAACCAGTACACTACCAGAGTTGTTGTTATGTGCCGTGGAGTAGGTTCTGACTCATAGTGACCCTGTACAAGGTTTCCAAGGCTGTAAATCTTTATGAGAGCATCTTTCTCCCTTGGAGCGGCTGGTAGTTTTGGTATGCTGACCTTAAGGTTCGCAACCTGATTTGTGATCGCTACACTACCAGAGCTCCCTATATGCAACATTTAACAAAGATCACAAATTTAAATGTGCATAGTGAAATAACAAAATGTTTTGAAAAAATAATAATAATAGTTGATGTCCTTGGAGTAGGCAAATATTTCTTAAAAGAGCAAAAGTAAGAAACATGTAATATATTTGACTTTGTTCATATTCAGGAAGTTATATTTATCAGCAAAGATCCCTTTTTTAAGAGATTAAAAAAGCAACATGCTGAGTGAGATGATGTATATGTAATGCTGTTGCTGTTGGGAGTTAAGGACTCAAATACAACTCATAGTGTCTCTTTGTAAAACAGAAGTAGACATTTCATGGCCCTGCACCATCTTCACAATTGTTGCTGTACTTGAATCCATTGCTGCAGCCACTGTTGGTTGATGGCCTTCTGAATTTTGTTGTTGTTGTTGAACCTCTACATTACCAGTCATGATTTACTTCTCCAGGTAGTGGTCCCTGCTGATAAAATGTCTAAAGAATGTCAAATTAATTCTTGCCATCCTTGCTTGTAAAGAGCAATCTGGCTTTACTACTTCCATAAGACTTGTTTGTTTTTGTGGGAGTCTATTGCACTTTTAATATTCTCTGCTAACACCATAATTCAACGATATCAATTATTTTCAGGTCTTCCTTATTTATTGTCCATCTTTTGCATGTAATGCAAAATTTTAAATGCCATGACTTGGGTCAGATGCACCTTAGTCCTCAAAATGACGTCTTTGCTTTTTAATACTTAAAAGAAGGCTTCTGCAGCATGTTGTCCCAATTCAATCCATCATTTGATTTCTTGTCTACAATTTCCATGTAAGTTAATTGTGGATCCAAGTAAAAAGAAAATCCTGACAGTATCAATATTTTCTTCATTTGTCATAATATTGTTTATTGGTCCAGTTTTAAGAATTTTTGCTTCTTTACAGTAAGGTGTAATTTAAACTGAAGGCTATAGTCTTATCATCAGCAAGTGCTTCAAGTCCTCTTGAATTTCAATAAGCAAGGTTGTGTTATCTATATACCACAGGTTACTAATGAGACTTCTTTTAATTCTGATGCCATGTACTTCTTCATATAATCTGCTTTTGAGATTATTTATTCAGCATAAAGAATGAAGACGTATGATGAAAGGGTATATTCCTGATGCATACAATTCCTAATTTTACAGCATGCAGCATTCCTTTTCTCTGTTTGAACAACTTGCTTTATGTGCACGTTTAGCATAAGCACAATTAAGTGTTCAGAAATTCAGGTCATTGCAATGTAACCAACAGTTGTTATGTTCCATATGTTCAATGTTTTGCAGAGTCAATAAAACACAAGTGAACAAGTTTCTAGTATGCTATGTTTTCTGTCAAGATCTATCTGATGTCAGCCACGATGTACCTTATTTCAACTTCTTTTTGGAATTTGACTTGAATTACTGGAAAATTCCTGCCCACGTACCTCTGAAACTATTTTATAATTATCTTCACCAAAATTTTACTTAAATACGATAGTAATCATCTTGTTGTTGTTAAGTGCCGTCAGGTAAGTTCTGACGCAGAGTGACTCTCAAGTAGTGAGTAGGTTTGAACAGAATCTTGGGTGGTATTGTGGGTTAAAGCACTGGACTACTAAGTTAGTTTTAACCACAACGTCTGCAGTTCAAACTCACCATCTGCTCCTGAGAAACCCTATACAGGCTGCTATGGTCAGAACCGACTCAACAGCACTTAACAACAATAGTAGATTTGAACAACTGGCCTTTCACTTAGCAGTCCAGTTCTTATCATGGACTCTAGGATAGTAATCATATTGTTCAATAATTTGTGCTTTCTCTTGGTTTACCTGTCTTTAAAAAGGGCATATGTATGAATTTCTTCAAACCAGTTGGACAACAATTGGATAAGAAACAGATTTGAGTCCGTTCCAAAGAAAGTTGACCCAATATAATACAAAAATCACTGAACAATACAATGAATATCACATGCAAGAAAATTTTTTTCTGAATATAATTTTAAAAATGGTCACACAGCAGTACATTGATAGGGGGCTGCCAGAATTTCTAGTCAGATTAAGAAGAGAAAGTGGAATAAGGGTTATCACTACTAACATTAGATGGATCTTGACTTAAAGCAGAGAATACCAGAAAGATTTTCACTTGTGCCTCATTGTCTATGTACAAGCATATGACTGTGTGGATAATAACAAAGTATGGATAACATTGTAAAGAATAGGTATTACAGAACCCTTACTTTTGCTTATGAGGAACTTGTTCAATTTTTTAAAATATGACCAAGTGGATTTGTTTAAGTGCCAAGGTTATATCCTTTCACCATATTTATTCAATCTGTATGCTGACCAAATAATTCTAGAAGCTGGTTTATATAAAGAATATGACATGAAAATTGGAGGAAGACTCATTAACAATATTCAATATACAGATGATAAAACCATGCTTACTGATGCCTTCAGTATGGATTCCAACTCACTGTTCAGAACATGAAAACTGAACGAACAAATATCATCATGATAAATGTAGAAAGGATTGGAAGTGTCAAAGACTACATTTTACTTGGATCTGCAGTCAACACAAACTCAATTACTAGATATATTTGCTGCAAAAAGCTTAGAAACATTTAAGAACAAAGAATCACCTTATATGCATATGAAAGTTGAACAAAGAAAATGGAAGACTGTAAAAGAATGTAGGTATTTGAATTACAGTGTTGGTGCAGAATACTGAAAGTATCATGGAGGGGGTCAGAACTATTAACAAATCTGTCTTGGTAGAAGCACAGCCAGAATGCTCCTTAGGTGCAAAGATGGCAAAACTAGTCCCTTCTACCTAGAACATAATGTTAGGAGGGATCAATCCTTGGAGAAGGACATCATTCTTGGTAAACTGGAGGGTAAGTGGAAAAAAAGGAAGATCTCAAACTAGACGGATTGGCATAGTGGAAGTAACCATTTGATCAAATATAACAGTTGTTAGACTGATGTTGGACTGGACAATGTTTTGTTGTGTTGTGTATAGGATCACTATGTGTCAGAAATGCACCAATGGCACCTAACAACTACAATAGCAATTATTATCCTTGGCAACATGCTTTTGATACTCTAGAAATGTTTTGATGAGTAGTAAAATACTTAATTCATACATTACTATATGGTGGTTATGTGCTGTGGAGTCTTTTGTACTCAGGTTGTTATTGTTGATATGTGCCGTGGAGTCGGTTCCGACTCTTGGTGACCTTGCACAGGGTTTCCGAGGCTGTAAATCTTTACGGGAGCAGAAAGCCTCATCTTTCTCCCACAGAACAGCTGGTAGTTTTGAACTACTGACCCTGAGGTTAGCAGCCCAATTTGTAACCAATAGTGACCCTTTATAGGGTTTCTGAGGCTGTAAGTCTTTATGGATGCAGAAAGCCTCAGCTTTCTCCTGAGGAACAGCTGGCATTTCAAACTACTGTACTTGAAGTTAGCAGCTCAGTTGGTAACCATTATGCTACTAGAGCTCCTTTACTATATAATATATAATAATATACATTGCTATATCTGTTTAATGGCCTCAAATTACCAACACTTTGGTTAGCTCCCAAATGCTTAAACATGACATCACCAAGTAAACACTAGTTTAGGTAAGATAATGTCATTGGAAACTACTGGCAAGCTCTTTTAATTATTTTTTCTTTATGTAGCTACTCATATGAATATTATTTTGTTTTATCGCCATTGTCCATATTTTATATTCTATTATGATCCTAATCAAAATAATAATCTAAAAAGATTTTTTAGGTTAAGGGTCATATAGTAAATAATGTAGATTTTGAAAAGCATGTGGTCTGACCAAACTACTTAGTCCCGCAAAATCAGCCATTAAGTAAGCAAAAGAGTGGAGCTATGTTTTTGTTAAGTATTTATTTTTTTAAAAAGGTGGTGGGCTGGATTTGCTGCATAGGCCCCTTTTGGCCAACCTATGATATTTAAAAATTTGAAGTGTTGAAATATTTTTAAAAATATTTAAAAATTATATATAATAATTGAGAATATAATTTAATAAATGAAAATAATTCTTTAAATATCATTTTATGTGTTGTCTAGCAAATTTTAGTCATAAATATCTTTCAAGTGGCCAATGTAAACAATCAGCATTACAGTATTTCAAACCCATCTACACACAAACTCAAGACTAATATAAATTATTTTATATTTCAAAACTCTTCAGATATCATGTGTGATTTTTGCAAAAAGCACACTAATTTGTAGGTACCAATGAAACAATGAATCAGTATAAAAATATGCAAGAAAATGGAAATGATCGTTCATTATTCACATTTCTATTGAATGTATGCTCTTTGAAAGGAATGATTTGACAGGTTAATTAACTTGTCTTTTCTCCTACTCAAGCACTTCTGCTCAATTCTTTTCGGCACTCAGAAATATTATCCGTGTTTAGTTTTGGCAGCAGCACAGTTCATAGGATCTTTGTGGCTAGCCTTTGTAGTTGCCTTTTCTTTTGAGTGGATCAGACAAGAGATTGGAGAAGCATTAGAATGGGATGTCATCAGTGTTGGTCAGGAGTGTCAATGTGTCATATTAAGGTTGTGCCAATGATGAATGTTGTATCTTGAATAACACTGAGATTGATTGATCTAATTCTTACCTAATTTTGGTTGATCTAGAGCTTGCCAGTAGTTTCCAATTACATTATCTTCCCTAAACTAGTGTTTACTTGGTGATGTCATGTTTAAGCATTTGGAAGCTAACCAAAGTGTTGATAGTTTGAACCCATTTAAGAGATTGTGAAGAGAAAGACCAGAGGACATATTGTCATAAAGATTAAAGCCAAATAAACTCAATGGGGGTATTTCTACTTTGTCATATGCTGTTTTTGTTGTTGTTGCTAGGTGCTTATCAAATCGGTTCTGACTCAGAGCAACCTTATGCACAACAGAAGAAAACACCACCCAGTTCTGCTCCATCATCCCAATTATTATTACACTTGCGTGTTTTGTTGCCACCATTTTCCCAATCAATCTCATTGGAGTTCTTCCTCTCTTTTGCTGACCCTCCCCTTTACCAAGAACGAGGTCCTTTTCCAGGAACTGGTACTTCCTGAAAATATGTCCAGAGTATGAGCGATGAAGTCTGGTCATCCTGGCTTCTAAGGAGGATTCTGGTTGTACTTCTTCCAAACCAGGTTTGTTTCTTCTTCTTGAAGATAATGTAACTTTAAAAGTATTCTCCAACACCATAACTCAAATTCATCATTTTTCTATGGTCTTCTTAATCACTGTCCAACGTCCACATGCATATAAGATCATTGAAAATACTATGGCTTAGGTTAGGCACACTGTAGTCCTCAGAATGACATCTTTGCTTTTGAACACTTTTAAGAGGTCTTGTGGAGCAAATTTGCGTAATGCAATACATCATTTGATTTCTTCACTGCTGCATCAGTAAGTGTCGATGGTGAATTTAAGCAAAATGAAATCTTAGACAACTTTAGTCTTTTCTCAACTTATTATTATATTATTTATTTGTGCAGGTGTGAGGATTTTTGTTTTCTTTACATTGAAGTGCAACCCATTCTGAAGGCTGTGGTCTTTGATCTTCATCTGTAAATATTTAAAGTCCTTTTTGCTTTCAGCAAGCAAGATTGTCTCATCTCAATATTGCAAATTGTTAATGAATATTTCTCCAAACCTGATGCCATGTTCTTCTTCATTTATTCCATTTTCTCAGAATATTTGCTCAGCATACAGATTGAATAAGTATGGTGAATGAATACAACCCTGGCACACACCTTTCCTGATTTTAAAAATTCAATGCCTTCTTGGACTTTTTTAACAACTGCCTGTTAGTTTAAGTACAGGCTCCTCATGAACACAAGTAAGTGTTCCAAATAGACATTCTTCACAATGTTTTCAATAACTTATCATGATCTATACAGTCAAAAGTCTTTGTTTAGTCAATAAGCTACGCATAAACATCTTTCTGGTATTCTCTGCTTTCAGCCAAGATTCATCTGGTGTCAGCAGTGACATCCCTCATCTGAATTCAGCTTGATTCTTTGGCAGTTCCCTGTCAATATGTTGTTGAAGCCATTATTAGCAAAAATTTACTTGGGTCACCATTGGGTCATATCTTATTGAAATGAGTAGATATATATGTCTCTTCCAATCAGTTGACATGTAGCTGTCCTCCAAATTTCTTGGCATACATGAGTGAGTTCTTCTAGTGCTGCATGAATTTTTTGAAAATTTTCAATTTCGGGTCCATCAATTCCTGGACACTTGTTCTTGAACAGTGCCTTTGGTGCACATTGGATTCTTTCAATACCATTGGCTCTTAATGGTATGCTACCTCTTGAAATGGTTGGACATCGATCATTTAATTTCAGTATGATGATTCTGAGTAATCCTTCCATCTTCTTTTGATGTGTTTTGCATTATTTAATATTTTGCTCATAGGATTCTCAATATTTCAATTCAAGACTTGAATTTTTTTCTTTGGTTCTTTCAGCTTGAGAAATTCTGAGCATGCTCTTCCCTTTTGGTGTTCTAATTCTAGTTCTTTGTACATATTTTTTTTCCCGTTTGCTTTAGCATCTCTATACTAGAGAGCAAGTTTCATGGTCTCTTCTGATATCCATTTCAGTATTTTCTTTCTTTCCTGTCTTCTTAATGACTTACTGCTTTCTTTATTTGTGAAATTATTGATGTCATCTCACAACTCTTCTGGTCTTCAATAATTATTGTGTAATTTATAAAATCGATTCTTGAGAAGTTCTTTAAATTCAGGTGTGATATATTCAAG
>NW_006408600.1:5061460-5063169 GCF_000296735.1 Chrysochloris asiatica | reverse complement strand
TCCATTGATTAAAATGTTGTTTATTGGTCCAATGGTGAGGATTATAATGATTATGGGGTTTATTAGAGAAATAATACATTTCAAGTCAGGATAAGAAATGACTCAGAATATAGTTCTCTAATCAGTATAGCCTCTTGTTTATAGTGCCCATTCAAATGTTTCTTTCTGGCCCTCCACCTTTTGTTCCCATAGCCCCTTGTTCTCTGTTGTGTTTAAGAAAATATTAAATAGTTCTTTTAGCTCTGTTGGTAAGCTCCTAGAGGCTCTCAACTTCAACAGCAAGGCTTCTGCCTGAAGGAACTCAGCCTTCTGACTCTTTAGGCCCTATGCCCAAAACTCTGTCTAGGGCTGGTCTCATGATTCTGTAGTCTCTGCTGCCACCATCTTTCTGTTGCTGCTACTTGTAGTTTTTTGCTATCTCCAGCATCACAGTTTTCTTTTGGCTTCCTGGGTTTAGGAGGGTCTCAGCTCAGAGATCCCAGGTCTAAAGAATATGCTACACTCCTGACTCTTCTTTATTGATATTCATAGAACACCTACTTCCTGACTTAGGGATAACTCATTTTAAATCTAGTGGAATGATGAAATTGACCAATCCCTACATTGTTGCTGTTAAGTACCGTGGAGTCAGTTCCGACTCATAGTGACCCTGCGCAGGTTTTCAAGGCTGTAAATTATTACTGGAGCAGAACGCCTCATCTTTCTCCCATGCAACGGCTGGTAGTTTCGAACTGCTAACCTTGAGGTTGGCAGCCCAACTTGTAACCACTAGGCTACCAGAGAATCCCTACATTAAGATTCCATAAATCTTATTGGCATTCTTCTACTTCCACAAGGGAAGTGGGCATCTTATTTGCATTATTTGCAAGCTGTCTAATCTCTTTTGTGGGCAACAAGTACCTCACAATTTCATAGCTCTATCCAGGTATTTTCAGTAACTTCATATGTACATGAAAGTTGGAAAATGAATAAGTAAGACCACAGAAGAATTGATGCATTTAAATTACAGTGTTGGAGATGAATATTAAAAGCACCATGGACTGCCAGATGAACAAATAGATCTGTCTTAGAAGAAGTGTAGCCAAAATTCTCCTAAGAAACTAGACTGGAGACTTAGTTTTAACTCATAGTGACCCTGCTTAGGATTTTTGAGAAATGGCTGATGGAATTCAACTGCTGACCTTGCGGTTACCATTCCAGTGTTTATTGAACAGCACCATACAAGGACTGCATGTATTAACACAATTGTTTCAAAAATGGGTTGAGCAAATACTTTGAGATAGTATATTATATGAAGAAGAACATGGCATCAGGATATGAAAAGGCTCAATATCAACCTGAAATTTTCAAATGTTACAGCCTTACTTGCTGAAAGCAAAGAGGACTTAAAATACTTACAGATGAAAGTCAAAGACACAGCCTTCAGTATGGGTTCCACCTCAATATGGACAAAACAAAAATCTACACCACCTGAATAATAAATAACACCATGATAGATGGAGAAGAGATTGAAGTTGTCAAACATTTAATTTTGTTTGGAACAACCAGCAACACTCATAGAAGCAGCAGTCAAGAAATCAAATGCAAATTTCCTTCACAAGACCACTTGAAAGTGTGCGAAAGCGAACACTTCAGTTGGAGGACTAAGGTGGGCCTGACTCAAGTCATGGTTTTTTCAATAGTCTCATATGCATGTTAACATTGGATAA
>NW_006408600.1:5049284-5059980 GCF_000296735.1 Chrysochloris asiatica | reverse complement strand
TTGTCCAATGATTTTCATATTCCATTGGGTCATTTCTCTTTGGAATAGGCACAAATATGGATCTCTTCCAAACATCTGGCAAGGTAGTTGTCTTTCACATTTCTTGTCATATATGAGTGAGTGCCTCCAGCACTGCATGAACTTTCTTTTGTATCCCATCAATTCCTGGTGCCTTGCTCTTTGCCAGTTCCTTGGATTTCTTCCTTCGGGATCACTGGTTCTTGATCATGTGCTACTCCTTGAAATGTTTGAACACTAAACATTTTTTGGGCGTACAGTGATTCTTTGTATTCCTTCCATCTTCTTTTGATGCTTTTAGCATCATTCAAAATTTTGCCTATAGAATCCTTTAATATTGTAAGTCGAGGTTTGAATTTTTTCTTCAGTCCCTCAGATTGTGTTCTTCTCTTTCAGCTTTTTAACAGCAGTTCCTTGTACATTTTTTAAATAATACTTGGATTTTTATTCTTGAGCTGCCTTTTGAAATTTTATATTAATCTTTTTTACTTCTTCATTTCTTCCATGTGCTGTAACATCTGTACTCTAGAGAGCAAATTTCAGTCTTTTCTGTCATACATTTTGGTCTTTTCCTTTTTTTGTCGTGTATGGTGTTATCCACAACTCTTCTGGTCTTGATCTTTAAGGTGTAATGCATCAAATTTGGATTTGAGATGATCTCTAAATCTAGGTAGCTTACGTCCAAGGTCATATTTTGGCTTTCTGGACTTGTTTTAATTTTCTTGAGCTTCAACCTGAACTTTTATATGAGCAGTCTGCCCCTTACTTGTTTTGGCTGATGATATATAGCTTTTACACCATGTCTTTCAACAGATGTAGCCAATTTGATTTCTGTGTATTCTATCTGGTACAGGCCATGTGTGTAGTCATGTTTCATGTAATTTTAGAAAAGTATTTACAATGAAAAAGTCATTGGCCTTATCTGTGATGTGATCTCCATCATTGGTTCTATCTATAAGGTCATATTTCTTTCCTCATGAACTTTCCTCTTTTTTCCCAGCATTTGCATTCCAATTGCCAATAATTATAAATATATCTGGAATGCATATTTGAACAATATCAGACTGAAGAAGTTGGTGGAATTCTTCAATTTCCTCATTCCTGCTGTAGTAGTTTGTGCATAAATTTGACTAATAGTGGTATTAACTGGTCTTCCTTGTAGGTTTATGGATATTATCATATTGCAGACAATGTTGTACTTAAAGACAGATCATTATATGCTCTTTTTGATGATGAATGCAGCACTATGCACGTTCAATTTGTCATTCTGGGCATAGTAATCCAAGTGATATTCAGATTCAGAATGGCCAATACCAGTCCATACCAACTTACTAAGTCACAGAATACCAATGTCCATGCATTCCTTTCATTTTTGACAATTTCTAATTTTCCTAGATTCATATATCATTCATTCCATGTACTGATTATTAATGGATGTTAACAGCTGTTTTTCTGCATTTTGAGTTGTGTCGCATCAACAAGTGAATGTCCTGAAGACTTTCCTCCTTTTTGTATTCAAGGTCAACTCTACTTTGCAGATGCAGATCTTCCCCTGTCATATTTTGATTTCCCCCCCCCCCAACCTGTGAGGCTCATCTTCTGGAACTATATCTGACATATTCTAGTGCTCTTCATCACTTTCCAAGTGTCAATATTCTGGTGCTGACAGTGTTCCACTGTTGTTCATAGGTTTTCAGTGACTAAATATTCAGAAGTAGTCTGTCTCTCCTTCTTCCTATTCTCTCTTTGTCTGTAAGCTAAACTGATACCTGTCCACTCTGGGTAACCCTCCTGGTATTTAAAATAACCATGGCAAAGCTCCAGAATCACAACATGCAAGCCACCACAGTACATCAAACTGACAGAAAAGTGGTGAATTCAATCTGTATGCTGAGAAAATCATCTGAGAATCTGGATTATATGAAGAAAAATGTGGCATAAGGATTTGAAGATGACTCATTAACAACTCACAACATGTAGATCATACAACCTGATTTGTTAAAAGTGCAGAGAAATTAGAATACCACAGCCTCCTTTACAGGGTTTACCTCAATGTAAATAGAGCAAAAATCCTTACCACTGGATCAGTAAACAACATCAAAATAAAATTGAGACAAGATTGACCTTGTGAAATATTTCAATTTGCTAGGATCAACCATCAACACTCGTGGAAGTAGCAGTCAAGAAATCAAATGACTTATTTCATTAGGCAAATCTGCTGTATAAGATCTCCTTAAAGTGTTGAAGAGACAAAATGTCAGTTTGAGGACTGTTTGCCTGACCCAAACCATGGTATTTTCAATAACCCCATATGCATGGGACAGTCGGACAGTCAGACAGAAGAATTGATGCATTTGAGTTATGGTGTCAGAGGAGACTATTAAAAGTACAATGAACTACCAAAAGAAAAAAACAACCTGTGTTAAAAGAAGAATAGCCAGAGTATGCCTTGGAAGCCAGGATGAGCAGACTTCGTCTCTCATAGTTTAAACATATTGTCACGACGGGCTTGTTGTTGTTAAGTGCCATCGAGTCGGTTTCGACCCATAACGACCCTGAACTGGGGTTCTGAGGCTGTAAATCTTTACAGGAGTAGATCGCCTCATCTTTCTCCCGCAGAGCTGCTGGTAGTTTCGAACTGCTGACCTTGCGGTTCGCAGCCTGATTCGTAACCACTACGCTACGCTAATCCCTGGGAAGTGATATATTTGGTAAAGTGGATGGTCAGAGAAAAAGAAGAAGACCCCCTGATGATATGGATTGACACCATGGCAGCAGCAATGGGATCAAATGTAGCAACGATGTTGAGGTTGGTACAGACCAGACAGTGTTTTGTTCTGTTACAGGGTTGCTATAAATTGGTACCAACTCAATGGCACATAATAACATCATCATCAACAACAACAACAGTTTCTTTCATGAAGATTTCTCAGCCAAACTTCAAAATCTTTCTCTCTAGGAGCAATATTGAGAAAGTGATAGATACTAAGACTGATTTAGTACTGTACACTGATCAGCTGCCAAACCCTTACATACTTGTATGGAGGTGAGATACACAGTTGTGAGACTAGGAAACTTTAGCAAATACTGCAAATGGTTATGATCTATTTTCTCTAGCGTTGGGAGAATTCACACAATTTTGTCTGTGTGCATGACATGGCTACTTAAAGCTGGTAGACCCAGTTATCATGATAGTTATCCACAAATAATGATGCATTAGCGTTACAAATTACCTACATTACAATTTTATGTAATTGATTCCAATTCACAGTGACCCTACAGGATACAGTAGAACTGCCCCCAAAGGATTTTCCAGGCTGTATTGCTCCTGTAAAGATTTACAGTGTTGGAAACCCTATACATGGCTGCTATGAGTCAGAACTGACTCCACGGCACATAACCATCACCACCACTAATTATTACTGAAATAAATTGCCAGATCTTTCTCCCACTGAGCAGCTAGATGGTTCAAACCAGCCACCTTTAAATTAGTAATCAAGTGCTTAACTATGGTGTCACTCGGATTCTTAATTTCCTACCGTTGTTAAAGGCCATGGAGTTGGTTCTGACGCATAGTGACCCTGTATAGGGTTTTGGAGGAGCAACTTTTGAGTTTGAATTCTGACTTGTGGTTCAAACTAAACTTGTGGTCCAGTGCTTATCCTACAGTGCTACATCAGTACTTCAATTACCTACTAGTAACTACTGTTGTTGTTGTTATGTGCCATGGAGTCGGTTCCAACTCATAGCAACCCTGCACAGGGTTTCTGAGGCTGTAAAACTTTACAGGAGCAGAAAGCCTCATCTTCCTCCCGAGGAACAGCTGGTAGTTTCGTACTGCTGACCCTGAGGTTAACAGCCCTATTTGTAACCACTGTGTTACCAGATACCTTATATTTCTTTGACCAGACCATATTTATTGGTTGGTTTTGTAACTATTTTTTTAATCCTATTTCCTTACTTGTTTACATACACCTGAATACTAGAGACTTTTTCTTAGTAGTTATTTTGTTGTTAGTATATAATGCAGTGCCTAATGTATAACACATGCTTAAAAATTCAAATCGATAAATATTCAGTGATGCATCTATCTTTTAAGAGAACCAGCTTCACTCAGTTCCATAACTTGCTGCTACTAATAGATCCTCTCCAGATGAGATCAGGAGCAGAGGGTTACTCGCTTCTTGCTGTTGGCAGCTACTACTAGTTGGGGCTATCATTTAAAATAAAACATTGAGTAATGAGCACTTTATTGGGGAAAACTCATGGCTTTGAAATCTCTGTCATTCTGAGAAGAACCAACTTTATCCTCTGCACAAAAGATACAGATTAAGGGCATTCTTATATGAGTGTTTTTCCTCCCTTTATTTTGTTATTGTTATTGTTATGTGCAGTCAAGTTGGTTCTGACTCATATCTCCTCTGTATAGGGTTTCCTTGAGTGGCTGATGGCTTTGAATTGCTGATTTTGTGGTTTAAACTGACCTTGTGATCAATTGAATTATCCTGCAGTGCTATACCAGGACTCCATAAATAAAAGGGTGTGTGTGGCACTGTAGGATAAACACTGGACTGTTAACTGCAAAATCTGCAGTTCAAACCAACTAACTGTTCCTTGGAAACCCAATACAGGGTCACAAGAAATCAAGACTGACTCGAAATCACTTAACAACAACAACCAATGTAAGGGAGGAATAAACCTCATATAGAAGAACGCTATGTTGGCATGGGAAATTCAGTCCTACTCTGACCAACTTGAATTTATAACTAAATGCTCAGATTCCTGGTAATGCAGGTAAATCTAATGAAATTATGGAGTTAGATAATCTTTGAAAATATAGTGGATGAGTTAAAATGTGGGCTATAAGTCATGTGTTTCTTTGTGTATGGGTCATATGTTTAGGGGGTGATGGAGTGATCTTAGGACTAGAAAGGAAAAAAAGTTCCTGTGATGGCTTATATTGTTGGATCCCCCAGTAGCTGCAAATATACTTAAGACTCTGATCTTGAATTACATTAGATTGTTACTGAAAATTGTTTAGAAGCATTCACTTTTTTATACTCGCTCTATTCCATCATTAAATTCAGATTTAAAAGCCTTCCTAGTCTCCTTCTTTAGGCACCCCTCACCCTCTTCACCTCTACCCACTCCACCTCTTTCTCTTTCTCCTATGTTTTACCTGCCATCTGGAACCACTTCCCTGCCTCTCTGGACTTAATTGACTCTTTTCAAATCTCATCCCTAGTCCCTGCCTCGCTTGCCTGCTTTATGACTCCTAACCTTAAAGAAACAATCAACCTCTTTTCCCTGAGCCTCACTATTTCCCTGTACTAAGGTTCTTCTTGTTCTATGGAGGCTCTCCAGCTCTTCTTTACTGAAGTGGCTATTGGTAATATGTATGCTGTTGCTTGTTCCCTTTTTAAGTCTATTTAAGGAAGCAATGGCAAATGTCATTGCATTGTTGGATACATGTGTACATGTGTGCAAAGCTGCACAGGAGCACATTTAATTGTGTTACCTCTTATATAGTCAGTATGATACATTCAAGCAAAACCCATTAAGGAAAAAAATATTCTCTAAGGAGTTCAAATATTGTATTTTAACTTCCTTTGGGTTAGGAAGCAGAGTTGTATTTCTTTTAATAGTAATTGTCATGAAGGGATCAGACCAAGCGTTTAATAGGGTTGTAGTTGGACAAAGCCTGTTAGAATTGTTCAAATTCAGCACACCCAAACAGGTACATAACAATCTCTTAAGTTGCAGCTTTGTTTTAACATAATAAACTGAATGTTAAAAATAAAATAATCATGAAAGGTTTTATAACATAAAACCTCTTTTAAAAGGTGTATCACTGTAAAAATGTCAACTGACCAAACCAAAGTTCTTGTAAAGCATTTGTTAAACTATATGCAACCATGTTTAGTTAAAATATAATTTATTTTATATCTGTCCTCTATTTGGAAAAATTATCTTTGTGTTTATCTTGGGAATGTGTTTGTTAATTAACAGGTTTTTTTTTGTGTTTATTAATAGTCTTGGAAACTTTAAAATAATTCAGTAGTACATCATTGAAAGAATAAATGTAAAGTCTCTTTATACAATTTTAATATGAGAAAAATATTTTGGTCAGTGTAAAAATTTATATGCTGTCATGCTATTTAATATCCTTAAATCCTGGTTTAAAACTGAAATATCAATGTCTTGAAAGTCTTTGATGAATTCTTATATATTTTCATTGTTGTCTTCATTTTAAATTTTATATTATGGTACAGAACAACTGATAAAAGACTTGTTGATTTTCATAGACATTTCATATTTTTGAAAACTCATGGACTCTACTCTGACAGATCAATTTTGAAGCAGCTACATTTCTAATATTGTTAGAAACTGCAATGGATGATTCTCACTCTGAATACCATGCTTTTGCCTCCTCATCATGTCCCATGTTAATTTTAATAAGAAATAATAACACTGCACAAAGAGTAAAAGTTTTGTTTATTGTAAAAAATTAAAATTTTAAGTTTATTTTTTGCCTTCAGTTTTGCAGTAAAAGAAAATAAACCATTATCTTCTAAGATTTCTGTTTTAGATAACTTTATAAGCATTTTAATGAGGCAACAAAGGGAAACTTTTAAAAAAAATGAGAAATATGAACATTTTCCTGTAAGATTATTGGATTCATTTAACAAAGTGTGTGGAGATTTTAAAAACACCTTTCAGCCTGGAAAGGAGCTATAATTCATATTAAAAGGGAAATCTGCATGGGTCAGAGTAAATAAATCCAGATATTATTTAAGGTAACTATGCTAAAAGGTTCAGGAAAACAGAATGTTATTTCAAATTTCTGAAATTGGTCAATACGATTAGTTGTATCAAATTGTTCAGCATGATATTTATAACAAACAAGTTTGAAACCACTCTTTAGAGATAGCTCAATCACTGCCAAGATAAAATAAGCATTTAATGCTTATTCAGAAAGGTGACAGAGTAATGTTACCTAGAATGGATACAGTTTGTTTTACATGTCTCTTTTTTGTGCTCTTATCTAAGATGACACTTTTTGCCTTTCATCTTTATGGTGTACACTGAAAAGTAAATGTGATTTTATTCACTTTGGTTGTTCTTTATGCCCAGATGGGCTGGCTACAGTTTTACCTGCTCCTGGCACTAGCTCTGTTTGCAATAGAAATTTCCACAAACATTTTTTTTCTTTTGCCTTTCGTCTTGTTGCTGACAACTCAGAGCACTATCGTTGACTCTCATCTTGGCAAAACAGATGTCATTTGGCCTTGTGTAATCCCCACCTGGCACTACACTGGAAGCCCTGACTACAAGACACAGTTAAGAGGTCCTAATGTCTGTTACTTGTGCTCTGGGAAAGTGTAGTGCCTGTTTTTCTTTGTCTGATGTAGACTGTCACATTAAGGGAAAACAGTGTATAAATGCCAAATAAAAGAGAAGCAAGCAAAATCAGTAGACCTGCCTTTTCAGCTTCAGAGAAATCAGCATTTAATCCAGACATTTAGTGCCTTGATTTTCATTCAAAATTTACAACAGACTTTTACACAGATAAACGATTGCACTGACAAGACCTTCTGCAACACTAAACCATTATTTTTAATTATTACTCAAGTGTGTTTTTCAAATTGAAGATCTTCTTGGACCTAACAACAAAAAAACAATTTTCAGAGAACTTTACTTAATTACCTTCATTGTTGAGTATTAAACTAATTCTATGCTGTTGTTGTTGTTGAGTGCCGTTGGTTTGGTTCAGACACATAGTGACCCTGTATAGGGTTTCTGAGGAGTGACTGGTAAGCTTGAACTGTCAACCTTGTAGTTCAAACTGACTTTGCAGTCCAGCACATTAACCCACAGTGCTACAACAGCACTCCATAGAATATTTACATTGTGAATAAAAATGAGATTGAAAATATTTGACAGAAAAATGGTCTTAACTGATTTCTCTAAATTTGAATAATCAAAAATGATTAATTTAACAGGAAATAGATTGTTCTGTAGATTATGTTAAAAATCATTTTCAACTGTAGAAAGGCAAAGCTACTTACAATTGTTCCTTCTTATTTCTTTTTAATGTCAGTGTATAAATTCAAAGTTATAAATAATTTGAACACCATTGTAATACATATTGGAGTCCTGGTGTGATGCTGTAGGATAAGCACTGGACCAAAATATTGATTTAAATTGCAAGGTTGGCAGTTCAGACTTGTCAGTTGCTCCTTGAAATACTTATACAGGGTCTCTATGAGTCAGAAATGACCTGATGGCACTTAAATCCAACAGCACAATACATACTGGAGTCTTGGTGTGGTGCTGTTGGAGAAACACTGGACTGCTGACTGCAGGATTGGTGGATAAAACTCACCAACTACTTGAAAACCCTAAATACCAGGGATGGAGAATGTGTTTTTCTGCCAAGGTCCATTTGCATATTTATAACATCATTCTAAGGATATACAAAATCATCAACTGAAAAATTAGTCTGCTATATTTGGTCATACATTTCATTAACTCACCCCTAATGTGATGGCTGAAATTGTGGTTGTATTGGAAGGGCCTTATATGACCTATGGAGTCCTGGTGTGGCACTGCGGGTTAATACACCAGACTGCAAAGCCATTTGAATTGCAAGGTCTGTGGTTCAAGCTCATCAGCTGCTGCTCAGAAACCTTATACAGGGTTGCTATAGGTCGTAACAGACTCTAAACAAAAATAACGACAATATGGCCTATGGGCCAGATGTTTTCCATTCCTGCTATGTAGGGTTTCTGTTAGTGGGATCCAACTTGATGGAACTTAACAATAACAGCATAATGCATATTGAGGAAAGGAAAATCAGATGGGGATCCCAGAAATGAGTTTTTCTATTTAAGACATAGCTAGAAGAATGTCAATGTATTTTAAACAGGTTATCTTACATGTTAAAAGTTAAAATACTTTCCATTTGTTAAAAATTTTATAAACATATAATATCCTGGACTTGAATAGAATGGATGTAATTTGATTCTAATTAGTAGTAAATATATTTTATCATTATTCACCAGAATAAAAACTATTTTATGTACCTTAAGACTTTGAAGTAAAATTATAATTTGTAAATGGTTATGTAAATGGAGGGACTGGTGTGACATTATAGGATAAGTGCTGCACTGCTAACAAGAATGTTGGAGGCTCAACTGAACCAACACTTCTTGAAATGCTAAACACTATTGCTCTGAGTCAGCACTGACTCAATGGCACTTAATGATGATAGCAACATGTAAATGTAAATACAAAATGGGTACCAGTCCATGTGTGTAGAAATAATGAATTAGCCCAAATCAAATATAAATAATTCAAACAGATAATAAATCATATATAAGTTTTTGCTATTAAATAAAAATATCTGAATTTGAGAAATGACACTTGAAAATATATTTATATAACTCATCATACATTTAAATGATCATATTAAATTAACAATGCAATTATTTTAATTTAAAATTATCTTTTCATCTTAATTGGAATAGAAATGTACTTAACTAAATTATTTTATATTTAAAATATCATAACTGAATTTTAATTTAAAAATTAATACAAAGATGTAAACACATACTGAAACTAACAGTTAACATACATTTATTTTGTTTTAACTATGTAGTAGATGTGATCTCTACAGAAGTTTGAAGACATGTATTCCCAAGTCTGATATTAATTAAATGATTCGGAAATGAAAACTAGATAATTTCATTTACATGAGATGGCTGTTGTTATTGTTACGTCATTGAGTTGGTTCCAACTCAGCAACCTTATGCACAACAGAAAGAAATACCACCCAGTCATGCCCACTCCTCACAATTGCTGCGATGCTTAACCCCGTTGTTAACAGCTACTGCTACTGTGTGGATCCATCCCATTGGAAGTTTCACTCTTTCTTTCTATCCCTCCACTTTACCAAGCGTGATGTACTTCTCTAGGGACTGATCCCTCCTGAGAAAATTTCTGAAGTATGAGAAATTGGGTCTGGCCATTTGGCTTTCTAGTTGTACTTCTTCCAACACAGATTTTTTGCCCTTCTGACAGTCCATACTACCTTTAATATTCTTCTCCAACATCATAACTCAAATGCATCAATTCTTCTATGAATTTCCTTATTCATTGTCCAACTTTCACATGCATATGAGATGATTGAAAATACCATGACTTGTGTTAGGCATACTTCAGTCCTCAAACTGATATCTTTAAAGAACACTTTAAAGAAATTTTCTGAGCACATTTGCCTAATGCAATATGTAGTCTAATTTCCAAGCAAATCAAAGTCTTTGACAACTTCAAACTTTTCTCCATTTATTTGTAGATCTAATTGTGAGAATTTCTGTTTTCTTTGGATTGAGATGTAATTCACACTGAAGGCTGTGGTCTTTGATCTTCATCAGTTAGTATTTTAAGTCCTCATCACTTCTCGAAAGCAAGGTTGTATCATCTATATGTTACAGGTTGTTAATGAGCCTTCCTCTAATCCTGATGCCATATTGTTTTTCAATAATACAGTTTCTTGGATTATTTGCTCAGCATGCAGATTGAATAAGTATGGTGAAAGAATACAATCCTACTGCACATCTTTGCTAATTTTAAACCATTCAATTTCTCCTTGTTTTATTCAAAGAACTCCCTATTG
>NW_006408600.1:5044439-5048859 GCF_000296735.1 Chrysochloris asiatica | reverse complement strand
CTGAATGGGTTTGCAAACTTTCTGGAATCATGTTTCCTGGCATTCCTTTCTATGCCACTCAAGTGTCTATTTTACAATAGTAGGCAAGGGAAACAAATATTCATAATACAGTCAAACATCTTAACATTATTTCCTCTCTTCAGACTATGCCTCTAACCCTATATCACAGAGCCCCATTATTCCAAGTCTGAGCATACATAACTGTTTGCCTCTGTTCCATTTAGTCCATGTACACCTGCTTTGCTGTTCTGAGGAAGTGCCATACTGTTTTCCAGAATGGTTGGATCATTTTGCATTCCCACCAGCAAAGTAGGAAATTCCCAGTCTCTCAACATCCTTGCCAGCATTTGTTATTATCCTCCCTGCTATTGGTGGTGTGAGATAATATCTCATTGTTTTAATTTGCATCTCTCTAATGGCTAATGATAGTGAACATTTCTTCATATGTTTGTTGGCTGCCTGAATCTCTTCCTTGGTGAAGTTTCTGTTCATGTCCTGTGCTCATATTTTAATTGGGTTGTGTTTTTCTTGTAGAAGTGTTATTTGTTGATGTCGTGAAGTGCCATCGAGTTGATTAGGAATCATAGCAACCCTGTATAGGGTTTCTGAGGAGCAGCAGGTGAGCTTGAACCACCAACCTTGCAGTTTAATTGGCTTTGCAGCCTGGCACATTAACCCACAGAGCCACACCAAGACTCTAGAGGTATTATAGTTTCCTATATATTTTAGAAATTAATCCTTTATCTGATATGTCATTGCAAAAGATTTCCCCCCCCACCCCCCTATTTTGTGGGCTTCTTCTTATTCTTTTGGTGAAATCCTTTGATGCAAATAAGTTTCTAATTTTCAGAGTGTCCCAATTTTGTCTTCTTTTGTTTTTGTAATTTTTTAAATGTTTGCTAATCTTTGTGTGCCCTGTTTGTTATTATGTGCCGTGGAGTCGGTTCTGACTCATAGCGACCCTGCATAGGGTTTCCAAGGCTGTAAATCTTTACGGGAGCAGAAAGCCTCATCTTTCGCCCACGGAATGGCTGGTAGTTTCAAACGGCTGACCTTGTGGTTCACAGCCTGATTCATAACCACTATACTACCAGAGTTTAGAGCCCTTAAATTTGTCCCTATTTTTTTCATTGATGACCTTTATAATTCTGGGATTTACATTAGGTCCTTAATCCACACTGTATTGCTTTTTGGAATCCAATTAAGTAGAAAGTGTTATGGGAGGGATGGTTTGTGACATTTTTTTCATCATTAAGTGGTACATACAGCCCCCCCCCCACCCAAAAAAAAAGGTAAAGATAAAGTTTGGTAAAGATAAAAGCTGCTAAATTAATATATCATTACAGAGTTTGTTCCTTTTTAGTATAGCCACTTTGAAACAACCATTTATTTTCTTTTTTCATTGTATAGAACTGAAAAAGTTAACCACTTAAACATGTATTTCAACTATTTCTATATATAAAAAATAAGTGTGTATATATGTGATTGTGTGAGTACATTTGCATAGGATATGGGTCATTGTACTACTGTGATGCTGAAGATCACATGATATGAGATCTCATGCCAGAATTTTGCAGTACTAATGATATATCCATTGCAAATATTTTTTCTCAATAACATAAAGAGTGGCTGGACCTCACAGATTTAGCGCACAAGAGGCAAGTTGATTATATCTGTGGGAAAAAAAAGTGGAGAATCAGAATATTGTCAGTCAGAACAAAATCAGGGACCAAATGGAAAAAAAGACTCAATTGTTTATATGCAAGATTAGGCTGAAGCTGAAAAAAATTACAAATATGATGCATTAGACACTGATGAATTGGACCAATCTCAATCGAGGATTGTGGGTTGAAATCAGGAACAACATATATGAAGAAAACAAAAAGACAGAAAAGAAAGAAAAAGACCAAAATGGATGTCAGAAATGAATCTGAAACTTGCTCTTGAGATAGAGAAGCTAAAGAGAATAGAAGAAATGAAGAAGTAAAATTTCTGAAAAGATCATTTCAAAAAACAGCCCAAGAAGACAAGTCAAGTATAATAATGAAATGTGCAAAGACCTAGAGTTAGAAAAACAAAAAGAAAGAACATTGTCAGCATTTATATTGAGAAAAAAAAAATTCAAGGTTTTACTTGCCAATATTGAAGAAATCTGTGGGCAAAATAATGAATGATGCAGGAAGCATCAAAAGAAGATGGAAGTAATACACAAAGTCACTTTATCAGTAAGAATTTTTCAATGTTCAGCCATTTCAAGAGACAGCCTATGATCAAGAACCACTGAAGGCATTGTTAAAATCAAATCCCTGTGAATTGACAGAATACCAACTGAAATGTTTCAACAAACTGATGCATTGATGGAATCACTCACTCATCTATGCCAAGAAATCTGGAAGACAGCTACCCTGGCCAACCAATAAGAAGATATGCATATATGTGCCTATTCCAAAGAAAAGCCACCCAATGGAAGGGATATATCATCAAACAATGTCATTAATATCACATGCAAGTAAAATTTTGCTGAAAGTAATTCCAAAACTTTGCAGTAGTACAGCTACAGGGAATTTATAGATATTCAAACCAGATTGAGAAGATGATGTAGAATGGGAATATCATTGCTGAGGTCAGATGGAATTTAGCTGAAATACAAAATACTTGTGTTTTACTAACTATGCAAAGATATTCTGTATTGATCATAACAAATTGTGGATGGCACTATGAAGAATGAGAATTTCAGAACACTTTATAATGCTCATGAGGAACCTGTACATAAACAAGAGGCAGTGTTGAAACATTATAAGGAAATATCAATTGGTTTAAAATCAGTAAGGTATGATGTCTGCCAAGGATTGTATTCTTAAACCACACTTATTCAATCTGTATGTTTAGCAAATAATACAAGAAGCTGGATTATAAGAATAAGAGCATGATATAAGGATTGCAAGAAGACTCAGCAAACCGTGATATGAAGATGAAACAACCTTGCCTGCTGGAAATGAAGAGAACTTCAAATACATAATAATGGTGATCAAAGACTACAGCATTCAGTGTGGATTGCACCTCAATGTAAAGGAAAATAAACCCTCACAGGCAAATCAATAACTATTAGAATAACTTGAGAACAGATAGAATTTGTCTAAGACTAAACTTTAATTGAATCTACAAATCAACGCTTATGGAAACAACAGCCAAGAAATCAAAAAGATATATAACATTGGAAAAAGCTGCTGCAAAGTCCTCTTTAAAGTTTTAATGAGTATTGAACTGTTTTAATAAAGGAAACAAAAGTCCTCACCACCGGACCGATAAATAGCAATATTATAAATGGAGAAAGGACTGAAGTTGTCCAAGACTTAATTTTGCTTGCATCCAATACCAACACTCATGGAAGTAACATTCAAGAAATCCCACGATGGGTTGAATTAGGCAAATCCACTGTACAATACCCCTTTAAAGTATTTAGTAGAAAATATGTCAGCTTGAAGACTAAGTTACCCTTGACCCAACCCCTAGTATTTTCAATCTTCTCATATGCATATGAAAGTTGGACAGTGAAATGTAATACTACAGAAGATTATCATTGTTGTTGTTGATAAGTGACATCTAGTAGATACCAACTCAGAGCAACAATATGTACAACAGAACAACACTACCTCATCCTGGGCCAACCTCACAATTGCTGCTGTCTTTGAGCCTAGTGATGCTGCCACTGTGCCAATACATCTCATTGGGGAACTCCCTCTTTTTCTCTGACCTTCTACTTTTCTAAACATGATGTCCTTCTCCAGACACTCCTGATAATATATCCAAAGTGTGAGAAATGATGTCAGGCCATCCTGGCTTCCAATTAGCACTGGCTGTACTTCTTCCAGCACTGATTGGTTTGGTCTTTTGGCAATCCATGGTACTTTCAGTATTCTCCTTCAACCAAATAACTCAAATGCATCCATTTTTCTGTGGTCTTCCTTATTAACTTATTCACAGTCACACACAAGCCACCACAGTGCAACAAACTGACAGATGAATGGTGGATAGAAGAATCTAAGTATTTGAATTACAGTATTGGTGAAGAATGTTGAAATTAACATTGAGTGTCAGAAGAACAAACAAAGCTTTGTTATCAGAAGTACAGCCAGAATGCTCCTTAGTAGCCCTGATAGTGAGACTTCGTCTGTTATACTTCAGACATATTTTCAGAAAGGATCAGTACCTGGAGAAGGACATTATGCTTAGTAAAATGGAAGTTCACCAAAAAAAAGAGTATGAACTTTAAAGACATACATTGGCACAGTGGCAGCAGCAATGGGCTCAAGTGTAACAATCATTGTGAGGATGGCTCAGGACCAAACAGTATTTCTACCTTTACAATTGTGACAGTTGCGATTAGTCATGATAACAGTTATTCACTACTGAATCTTAC
>NW_006408600.1:5039951-5043415 GCF_000296735.1 Chrysochloris asiatica | reverse complement strand
CCATGTACATCATTCTGTAGTTGTTATGTGTTCTTGCATGAAAATAGGGTGGCGCTGAGAGGGTCCCTCCTTGTGAAAGGCAATGCAGAGCACCGGATTGAATTAGTAATTCTTGGTTCAGGGTAGACTAGAGGAAGAATCTTCTTCTGTATAGGTTGATGGCAAATATAACAATCCTTGACTTGTCCTTGTGTCTCATGCAACAATGCTGTAGACAAACAAACCAGAGAGTTATGATCCTAAGGCACTTTTTAGGGTAAATAATAACCTCATTGTCTGAAGGGGCAGCTGATGTGACCATATGGTTCCCATGTGTATGAGTTCCCAGTATTGTTGGAGGTGGGAAACCCTGGGTGACTGTGAGGTGAGTGTGAGGAGTGAAGCTAGGGAGAGATAATGCATAACTTGTGTTTTTAGTTTCATAAAATAAGTTTTAAGTCCTCCAGGAGTTTGCATGTATACTTGTGATTAGGTGTTTCTACAAGGCAAGAAAGTGGAGCATCGGTGGCCAGTTTATGATCTGGTTTGATCTGGCTATTATGGATCCAGGAAATTTCCCCCAAAAGTCAAACCACTGTGGTATGGAAAGAATGATGATGTGGGGGCTATGCCACTTCTCAAGGAGATCCTTACTGGAGTGACCCATTCTCCTTTTTATCAGAAGGACTTGGCCTTTGATATTACATGAGGTTTTTCCTGGGGAATTAGGAGTACTATAGGAGAAAACGTCATTCTGTATATCTGCAGTGCCAGCTGGATGTGAAGCAAGGATGCTTTTGAACAGAGTGGACATCTCAGCATCTAGTTGTAGAGAATGACTGCAAAACAGCCACTCATGTAGCATCTCAAAAGGGCCAAGTTTAGTAAGGGAGTAGAAAGTAATTCTGATATGAAAGAGTGCTATTGATAGGACTTTAAGCCAAGATAAGTGCATTACTTGGCAATATTTGTCTACAGTTTCTTCAATGTTTGATTCATTCTTTCAACTTTTCCCAACAACTGGGTTGATATGCAGTATGGAGTTTGTACTGTATGTCTATAGCCTTTGCAGTCCCTTGGGTGACTCGCAGCATGAAGGTTGGTTTGTTATCAGACTTGATAGAAAGGGGCTATCCAAATCTAGAGATACTTTATTTTTAAAGGAGCTTTCAAACTTGTATTATTTCATTCAAAAAAGGTAGGATAGGGTTCTGCTCAGCCTGAGAAGGTATCTATGATAACTAGTAGATGTTTGACCCTGTTTAGGGGTCATGAAAGTGAAGTAAATTTTCTAAGTTTCCCCAGGCAGGCAGCATCTATGTTGGACAGGATTCACTAGAGGCAGTTGATTAGGGAAGTGAGGATTGCCCCTTTGGCATAGGTCACATGCTTGAACCACAGAAGCTACCACCCGAGACAGCTTCTGGTCTCCATTCTTTCGAATGTGCAAGGATGCATCACATCTGAATTGAGTGTTTTGATGAAAAGTCTTGGAAGTTCACCACAGAACCAGGAGATGAAGTGAACGGGCTTTGAGATTGTCCTTTAGCCTGCTCTGATATCTGGGGAACAACTTTCTTGTGCCTCTTCTATATCTAAACTGGGATAGATAAGCAGTTTAGTGGGGTCTTTGATTTCCCCAGAAAAGTTGTTGAGTTGTTTGGAGGTCTGCCTGTTTAGAAACTTGGTCAGCTGTTAAGCAACTTTGAGCAACATAGGAACTGTCCCTTTCATTCCATTTACAAATACTACTGCCTCCTTCTGGGAAGCTTAACAGGAGTAACATCAGACCTTAACAGGAGTAACATCAGACCTGCATATCTAATGAATGAAGCCTGTCTTTATAATAGTCCTCTTTCTTTCCATATACAGGCAAATGTTGGCAGGTGTCCACCTGCCAGTTCCAACTCATAGCGACCTTGTAGAGGGTTCCAAGGAGTGGATGGTGAACTTGAACTATTTATCCTGTAGTTCAAACTTATACTGTAGTCCAGCACATTAAGACACAGAACTACAACAGGACACCAAATCAAGGCATGTTAAATTTTAAATGCATATTTGAGTCTATAAAGATAGTCATAGTGTGGTGGCTTGTGAGTTGTTGTGATTCTGGAAACTATCATGGGTATTTTAAATACTAGCAGGGTCATCGATAGTGGACAGGTTTCAGTTGAAATTTCAGACAAAGACAGACTAGGAAGAAGGAGTTACAAACTAATTCTGGATATTTAGTCACTGAAAACCTTATGAATAGCAGAGAAACACTGTCACATATAGTGCAGGGAAATGAGCCCCTCAGGATGGAAGGCACTCAATATTTGACTGGGGAAGAGCTAACTCCTCAAAGTAGACTTGAACTTCTTGACCCGAATGGGGGAAATCCCATGGGAGAAAAGCAATCAGGGCCTTCATTTGTTGATGGGGCACAACTTGAAAGTAAGAGAAACAGCTGCCAACATCCATTAATAATCAGAACATGGACTGTACAAAGTTTGAATCTAGGAAAATTGGAAATTGTCAAAAATGAAACGGAGTACAAAAACATTGATATCTTAGGTGTTAGAGAAATAAAATGGACTGGTATTGGCCATTTTGATCTGACAACCAGATGGTTTACTATGCCAGGAATGACAAATTAAAGAGGAATGGTGTGACATTCATTGTCAAAAAGAACATACCCAGGAGGCAGGGCTTGATGGCGGCTAAGGTGAAGGTGTAGTGAAGGTCGACGTCAGCAATAACTCAGAATTCCAGGCAAAAAAGAGGCAGGACAGAGCTCTAAAACTCGGAACCAAGAGATAGGAATGGTTTAAAGGTTTGAAGGCTTATAGCCTGTGGAATTTGGAGCTGAAGTAAAAAATCACATACTTTTGAATCAGCTGGCCAGGCTCGGAGGCCTGAGCTGACATCCTGGGCGAGACCAAGCAGTGGGACAAAATAGGGGCCACAGAGACACCACAGAAACACGCCGCGGGAATCTTGGGGAAAAAAAGGTGCACAATATACTTTGCCAATTTTGCGTGGTTCTGATTTTATTTTTTTCTTTGGTGTTGGGTAATTGGTGCACTCACTGTTTGCCCACCTCCATTCAGGTGAATAGAGGTAGGCGCTTAGCCGAGTGGCCACGACCCACCCTCACCGCTGGTGGTTTCTTCTGCCAGGAACCCGCACACTCAGACCAAACTGAGACGCAGATGTGCATCCCATTTGGCCTGATTTTTTTCACTCGTTTGAGAGGAGTCCCGGCGTAGTGCTATGGGTTAAGGCGCCACACTGCAAAGCCTTTTGAACTGCAAGGTCGGTGGTTCAAGCTCACCAGCTGCTCCTCAGAGACCCTATACAGGGTCGCTACAGGTCAGAATTGACTCAACAGCACCTAACAACAAGGAGAGGAGGGCATAAGTGACTGAAAGAGAGTTAGGACATTAAAGACAAACTTATATTAAGCTACAGATTATTTTTTTCTTCTTCTTGTTCTTTTTCTT
>NW_006408600.1:5037899-5038888 GCF_000296735.1 Chrysochloris asiatica | reverse complement strand
TAAGAATTATTGGCATTCCAGAACAAGAAGAATCACACAAGTCCACAGAGGATATAGTCAAAGAACTACTGGAAGAAAATTTCTCTAATATCCTGAAAAGTGAAAAGATAAACATACAAGATGCTCAATGAACTCCAAGAAGGGAAGACCCCTAAAGAAAATCACCAAGACATATCATAATCAAGCTCTCCAAACTCAAAGATAAGGAGACACTTCTGAAAGCTGCCAGAGAAAGGGTCACATAAAAAGGCATGCAAGTCAGATTAAGCTCAGATCTCTCAGCAGGAACCATGCAAGCAAGAAGGCAATGGGGAGACATATATAAAACTCTGAAAGACAAAAAAAATGTCAACCAAGAATCCTTTATCCAGCAAAGCTATCAATGAAATATGACAGGGTAATAAAAACATTCCAGGATAAACAGAAGCTATGGGACTTTATGAAAGCCAACCCTGCATTACAAAACACCTTAAAGGGAGTTCTGTGGACTGAGAACCAGCAAGAACAGACAGCAACCAGAGATTGACATATGTGGCAGCACTTCCCTGAATTAAGTCAACAGAAAGAAGAATTGTTAACAAAACAAAACTATAAGAACAAACTCAGAGAATCTGAGAGCTCAGTCTATGACCAAAATAAGTACAATGTTAAAGAAGGTAAACACGTAGGAAAAGAGATCCAGATAGGGAGAAGGTCAGGTCAATTACAGAATAAAATAGACTGCAGTAAATGGACAGAAAATTTGAAGAAAGAAATACATGAATCTACAATAATAGTGGGTGATTTTAATACACAACATTCATAAATGGATAGAACAATGAAAAAGAAATTTGACAAAGACACAGAAGAACTAAAAACACAATCAGCTAGCTGGACCTCATAGATGTGTACAGAGCATTCAACCCAACAACTGCACAATACACATTCTTTTCAAGTGCACATGGAGCATTCTCCAGAATAGATCATGTTTTAGGCCACAAAACAAATCT
>NW_006408600.1:5030757-5032222 GCF_000296735.1 Chrysochloris asiatica | reverse complement strand
TTTTGGTTCAGTTGAATGAGTGCTGCTCAGTTTGTTGAAAGATTTCAATTTGTATTCCACCGATTACTAATGCCTTGTTCTTTGCCAATGATTTTAATACTCCTTGTTTTTGTTTTGTTTTGTTTTGTTTTCCTTCAGTATCATTGGCTCTTGATCATATGGTACCTCTCTAAATGGTTGAACATCAATCATCAATGTTTCTTTTTGGTACAATGATTCTGTGCGTTCCTTACTTTTTTTTTTTTTGATGCTTTATGCATCATTTAATATTATGTCAAGCATCCTTTAGTGTTGCAAGTTGAAACTTGAAATTTTTCCTGAGTTCTTTGAGCTTAAGACATGATGAGTGTGTTCTTCTCTTTTGGATTTCTAACTCCAGATCTCTGCACTTTTCATTACTATGGTTGGCTTCTCAAGCTGTCCTTTTAAATTTTTTGTTCATCTCTTCAACTTCTTCATTTCTTTCATTTACTTTAGCATCCCTATGCTTCAGATCACATTTCAGAATCTCTTCAGGCATCCATTTTAGTATTTTGTTTCTTGCCTTCTTAATAAACTTTAACTTTCTTTCTGTATAATGTTCTTGAGGCCATCCCACAAATCTGTGGTCTTTGGTCTTTAATGTCTAATGTATCAAACATGTTCCTGAGATGAGCTCTAAATTCAGATGAGATATGTTGTATATCATATTTTGACTCTTGTGGACTTGTTTTAATTTTCTTCAGTTTCAGTCTGATTTTGGATATGAAAGAGAGATCGCCTGTTACACAGTCTGCCCCTGTCTTTGTTTTGGCTGATAATATGGAGTTTTTCCATCATTTCTTTCCACAGATTTAGTCAATTTGATTTCTGTGTGTGCTATCTGGTAATGTCCTCAGGTAAAAACATCATCTTTTATGTTGTTTAAAAAATATTTTTATAATAAAGTTATGATTTTGCAAAATTCTATCATGTGATCTCCAGCATCATTGCTGTAACCAAGACCATATTTTCCAACAACTAATCCTTTCTCTTTCTTTCCAACCTTTGCATTCCAATCATCAGTAATTATAAATACACCTTGATTTCATGTAAGATCAATTTCAAACTGAAGACGTTGTTAGAATTTTTCAATTTCCTCTTCCCTGGCTTCAGTGGTTGGTGCATAAATTTGAATAATATTTGTATTAACTGGTCTTCTTAGTAGGTGTATGGATATTATCCTATTACAGATAGCATTGTGCTTTAAGATACGTAAGTTTTGAAGATCAATGTGACTCAATTCCTAAATTTTCATTCTCGGCATAGTAAACCAGGTGATTGTCAAATTTAAAATGGTCAATACCAGCCCATTTCAGCTCAATGATACATAGGATATCAATGTTCATGTGTTTTATTTCATTTTTGATAACTTCCAGTTTTCCTAAATTGATATATTGTACATTTCATGTTTCAATTATTAAACAATATTTGTTGTTGTTGTTGT
>NW_006408600.1:5009666-5029677 GCF_000296735.1 Chrysochloris asiatica | reverse complement strand
TTTGCGTAGTCAATAAAGCACAGGTAAACATCCTTCTGATATTCTCTGCTTTCAGCCAAGATCCATCGGACATCAGCAATGATATCTCTCGTTCTGTTGATATGATGTGAGTTCTGTTGTCAGAAATACTTGTAAAAGAGGATGTTTAAAAATTACAATAATATGTAGTCTTTTAAATTATTTATCTGTTTACCTAGTTGTTGCATAGATATCTGATCTCATTTGGTGTCTGAATTAGAATTTTTGAAAGTATAAATATTAATTACAATAGTTAATGTTTCAACAATTATAATTATAATATGAGCTGACATGGATGGATATTGGCTATCTTAAATCTGATAATTGTATGGTTTATTATTCCAGGAATGACATATTGAGGAAGAATGGCATAACATTCATCATCAAAAAGAGCTTTTCAAGATAGATCTTGAAGTACAATGCTGTCTTTGATGGGATAATATTCATAAGCCTGCAAGGAAGACCTACTAATATCACTATTATTCAAATTTAGGCATTAACCATTGAGGTCAGTGATGATGAAATGGAAGAATTCCACCAACTTCTTCAGTCTGAATTTGATCAAATATATAATCAAGATATATTGACAATTACTGGTGATTGGAGTGTAAGAGTTAAAAATGAAGAGGGTCACTCTGTTCACAATTTAAAAAAAAATGTCTTAAAACAAAAGGGTGAAAAAAAACCATACAAATAAAGAAGTCAGCTGAGAAATTGGATCATAATCATTACAAATATCATTTTATACAACATAAAAGATGGCTATAAACATGGACCTCACCAGATGGTACATACAAGAATCATATTGACTATATCTGTGGGAAGATAGATTAGCAAATATCAATATCATCATCTAAAACATGGTCAGGAACAAATTGTGGAACAGACAATCAATTGTTCCTAAGCAAGTTCAGGCTGAGGCTGAAGAAAATGAAAACAATTCAAGGAAACCCAAAATATGATCTTGACAATATCCCACCAAAATGAATAGACCATCTCAAAACCAGATTTGATACAAAATGACTAAGGACCAAAGCAGCTGTGGGACAATATCAAGAACATTTTACAGGAATAAAGCAAAATTACATTTAAAAGACAAATGAAGAAAAGAAAATAATGGATGTCAGACAAGATTCTGAAACTTGCTCTTGAGTACAGAGAGACTAAGTGACTGGAAGAAATGAGGAAGTAAATTGCTGATCAGAAAATTTCAAGGCTAGCTCAAGAAGACAAAGTAAAGTAGTATAATGAAATATGTGAAAACCTGCAGCTAGAAAATCAAAAAGGAAGAACACGCTTAGCATTTTTCAAGCTGAAAGAACTGAACTAAAAATTCAAGTTTTGATTTGAAACATTGGAGGATTCTATAAGTAAAACAGACTCCTGATGTGGTGCTGTATGATCAACACTGGACTGCAAATCAAAATGTTAACAGTGCAAACTGACCAGATGCTCCACGAAACCCTATATAGGTTCACTATGAGTCAGAACCCACTCAAAGGCACTTAACAACAAAAACAAGGGCAAAGTATTGCATAATGCAAAACGGATCAAACGTAGTTAGCACTCTAAAGTCACTGTCTCTAAAATAAATGGTTGATGTTCAACTATTTCAAAAGTTAGCATGTGATCAAGAACCAATGGTACTTAGGAAAAATTCCTTGCTGCAATAAAGGCATAGTTGAAAAACAAGGCTCTAGGAATTGACAGAATATAAATTGAAATATTTCAACAAACTGATGTAGCACACATTCATCTATTCCAAGAAATTTGCGGGACAGCTAGCTGTGCATTGATGAAAAGAGATCCATATTTGTACCCATTCCAAAGAGGAGACCGAATAGAATGTAGAAATCATCAACAATATTATTAATATCACTTGTAAGTACAATTTTGCTGAAGATAATTTAAAAATGGTTACAACCGTACATTGACAGAAAACTGCCAAAACTTTCAACCAGTTCAGAAGAGGACTTGGAACTAGGGATATCATTGCTGACATTAGATGGATCTTGGATGAAATCAGAAAATACCAGACAGATGTTTACTTGTGCTTTCTTGACTATGAAAGGTCCTTGATTGTGTGGATCATAACAAACTATGGATAACACAGTGAAGAATGGATATTGCGTAATTCTTAATCATCTATGATCATGAGGAATCTGTGCATAGATCAAGAGGCATTTGTTAAAACAAAACAAGGAAATACAGAATGATTTAACATCAGGAAAGCTGTGTGTTAGGGTTGCAATCATATTTACTCAATCATTTTGCTGAACAAACAATCCAAAAGGCTGAATTATATGAAGAAAAACATGGCATAAGGATCAGATTAAGACTCATTAGAAACTTTCAGTATAGAGATGATACAAACTTCCCTGCTGAAAGCAAAGAGCACTTGCAATACTTACTGATAAAGATCAAAGTCTGCTGTACATACTGTTGTTGTTGTTGTTGTTAAGTGCCGTCGAGTCGGTTCCGACCCATAGCGACCCTGTACCTCAGTGTAATTACAGAAAAATCCTCACAACTAGACCAATAAATAACATCATGATAAACATGGAAAAAGAATGAAGTTGTCAAAAACTTCACTTTGCTTGGATCTATAATCAACACTCAAGGAAGCAAATGACTTATTGCATTAAACAATTGTGCTACAAAAGACTTCTTTAAAGTCTTCAGGAGCAAAGATATCATTTTGAGGACTAAGGTATACCAGAACCAAGCTATGATATTTTCAATAGCTTCGTTATGCATGTGAAAGTTGCACAATGAATAAAGAAGATTGTAAAGGAATTGATGCATTCGAATCTTGGTGTGGATGAACTTGAAAAGCACTATTGAATGCACAGAGTCACCATATCAAAAGGAAATGGTTGATGTTCAACCATTTCAAGAGGTAGCATAAGATCTAAAGTCAAAGATACTCAAGGAAGAAGTCCAAGGTGCATTGAAAGAATTGGCAAAGAACAAGGCACCAGGAATTGATGGAATAAAAATTGAAATGTTTCAAGAAAGTGAGCTGGCGCTGGAAGAACTCACTCATCTATGCCAAGAAATTTGGAAGACAATGATCTGGCCAACTGATTGGAAGAGATCCATCCATATTTGTGCCCATTCCAAAGAGAGGTGACACAACGGAATGCAGAAATCATAGGACAATATCTTTGATATCCCATGCAAGTAAAGTTTTACTAAAGGTAATATAGAAATGTCTCCAAGCATACATTGACAGGAACTTCCAGAGGTTCAAGCTGGTGGAACGAGGGGTATCATTGCTGATGTCCAATGGATCTTGGCTATAAGCAGAGAATATCAAAAAGATGTTTACCTGTGCTTTATTGACTATGCAAAGGCTTTTGAGTGTGTGGATCATGACAAGCTATGGACAACATTGCAAAGTATGAGTATTTTGGAACACTTAATTGTGCTCATGAGGAATCTGTACAATGACCAAGAGGCAGTTGTTCAAATAGAACATGGGAACACTGAATGGTTTCAAATTAAGAATGGTGTTCGACAGGGTTGAATTCTTTCACCATACGTATTCAACATGTATGCTGAGCAAATAATCTGAGAAGTTAGGTTATATGAAGAAAAACATGGCATCAAAATTTGAGTAAGACTCATTAATAACCTGTGATATGCAGATGATACAACCTTGCTTGCTGAAAGTGAAGAGGACTAAAAATACTTACTGATGAAGATCAAAGATCACAGACTTTGGTATGGATTACATCTCAATGTAAGGAAAACAAAAATCGTCACCACTGGAACAATAAACAACATTCTTATCAATGGAGAAAAGATTGAAGTTGTCACTGACTTCATTCTTCTTGGATCAATTGTCAACACTCATGCAAGCAGCAGTCAAGAAATCAAATGATGCTTTGCATTAGGCAAATCTGCTGCACAAGGCCTTTTTTAAGTTTAATATGCATGCAAAAGCTGGCCAGGAATAAGGAAAATGGTAGAAGAATTGATGCTTTTGATTTGTGGTGTTGGAGGAGAATATTGAAAGTGCCATATGCTGCCAAAAGAACAAACAGATCTGTATTGGAAGAAGTGCAGCCAGAGTGTTCTTTGGAGGCCAGGATGACCAAACTTCATCTCTCATACTTCAAACATAGTGTCATGTGGGACCAGTCACTGGAGAAGGATATCATATTTGGTGAGGTGGAGGGTCAGAGAAAAAGAGATGGATTTGCAATATAGCAGCATCAATGGGCTCAAGCTGGCAAGAATTTTGAGGTTGGCCCAGGACCGGGAATTATTTTGTTCCATTGCACACAGGGTCACTATGAGTTGGTTCCAAATCAATGGCACCTGAGAACATCAACAACAACAAGAATTGAATGCCAGAACAAACCAATCTGTGTTGGAAGAAATACAACTAAAATGTTCCTTAGAAACCAGTAGGGTGAATCTTTCATACTTTGAACATGTTATCACAACTGAAGGACATCATTTTGGGTAAAGTGGAGGATCAGTGAAAAAAATGAAATGCCCAAAGAGATGGCTTGATACAATGGCAGCCCCAATGGACTCAACTATGACAATAATTGTGAAGATAGTGCAGGACCTGGTAGTGTTTTGTTCTGTTGTGCGTAGTGTCTCTATGAATAAGAACTGACTCAAAGGAACCTAACAACAACGTTTTAACATTTTTTCAAGTAACCTGTGTCTTGAGTGACCTTTGAAGTGCCTCATTCTTCCTTGCTAAAAATAAATCTTTGTTTTACCTTCATGAAATAAGAAAATGTCAAAACTCATTTCGAGGAACTGTCCAGTTATTGAAGACCCAAGAAGTCAATTTGTAAATGGGTAGCAATTCTAAGTTTCAGTTTCTTTCTATAAGAGCAACCCATAATTGGATTTGACATCAGTGAAAATGTATCTGTCTGATGGCATAGGTATCCCTGCTACTGAAATTTTAGTAGAGACACTCCCTCATTTTTACTTTAAAATGATAGTATGTATTTGTGGCTCTCATGAAGCATAATAAATTCTGAAATAGATACTAGCTCACTTAGCCAAGGCTTACAGTATAATATATTTTATATAGTAAAATTAGCCATAAACATAGAGAAATTGAAAACATTCCAGCTCTTCCTTTTATCCTATTTTAGTATTGCTTTATGGGAAACAACTACTGTTTAAAACAAGCATAATAAACACTTATTAATCACTGTGGAGTCCTGGTGTGGTAATGTAGGATAAGCACTTGACCATAGATTGATCTGAATAACAAGGTCAGTGGTTCCAATCCATTGGCTGCTCCTCAGAAACCCTATATAAGGTTGTTATGAGTCTTAACAGACTCCACAGCACTTAACAACAATGACTGACCACGGTTTATGTAGTATATCTTTAGTGATACTCTAAGCATAGAAATTCAAATACAGGTTACAACTCTTGTCCTTAAAAGGTTCAAAGTTCAATTGCAATTTTTGAGTCCTCTAAGGACTAAATTCTATTTACTCCAAAGATATTGACCCTGTAATATACGTAATTTGTTGTTGTTGTTATGTGCCACAGAGTCGGTTCCCACTCATAGCAACCCTGTACAGGGTTTCCGAGGCTGTAAATCTTTATGGGAACAGTAAGCTTCATCTTTCTCCTGCAGAACAAATGGTAGTTTCGAACTGCTGACTATGAGATTTTCATAACCACTATGCTACCAGTGCTCCTATATGTAATTTAGACTTTGCAATAATCCAAGACACTTGACAGGGCATGGTTAAAGTAGGAAATTTCCATTTCCTAAACAGAGGTGATTGATTGGGGATGTATTTCAGAATACCCTTTGCTCATCCATTCACCTGAAAACCTCAGTCAACTTTGTGCTATCAGTTCTAGAAATCTACTGCTAAAAAAAGTTCAACATTAACACTCTTTGTCTGTTAGTTTACTTTATAATCACTTACGGAAAACCTGCTTTTAATTTACATATTTGAAAACCACAACTCTTACATATGCATATATTTTCAAATATAACATAATATTATATGAAATGGTGATTCTCTCCAAAAGGTTTGAATTACCATCAAAATAGTGGCTTATTGCTGTTGTTAAATACCAGCGAATCAGTTCTGTCTCATCACACCTATATAGGGTTTCTGAGTAGCGGCTGTTGAGATTGAACCACCAGCCTTGCAATTCAAATCAATTTTGTAGTCCAGTGCTAAACCAACAGCACCATGTTGTTGTTGTTGTTGTTATTAGGTGCCATTGAGTCAGTACTGACTCATAGCAACCCTATGCACAACAGAACGAAACACTGCCCGATTCTGGGCCAACTGCACAATTATTGCCATGCTTGAGCACATTGATGCTGCCATTTTGCCAATCCATCTCACTGGGGGTCTTCCTCTTTTTCTCTCACCCTCCACTTACAAACATGATATCCTTCTCCAGCAACTGACAATATGTCCGAAGTATGAGAGATGAATTTCAGCCATCTTGGCCTCCAAGGAACACTCTAGTGGGCTGCACTTCTTCCAAAATGGATCTATTGGTTCTTTTGGCAGCCCATGGCACTTTCAATATTCTCCTCCAACACCATAATTCAAAAGCATCAATTCTATGGTCTTCCTTATTCACTCTCTAGCTTTCACATGCATATGAGGTTATTGAAGATCTAAGGTCAGGCACACCTTAGATCTCATGCTGATCAACTACTTCCGAATATTTAGTCACTGAAAACTTTATGAATAGTGGAGAAACAGCACCATAGGACCTCTTAAAGTAAAGTTTTTTCAAAACAATTTTTTTTATCCACTTCTGATGCCATAATGCTTAATAATTTTTAACACAATTCTTGATATTTAGTTTGATTTTCCATAATGAATAATTTTGTGAAAAAATTACTTATTACTTTTTAAATTTTTAAATAAAGAATAACTGTCATTTTTTTACAGGACAATTAGTATAAATGAAAGTTTAAAAATATAGAAATGATAACATTTCATTTTTAAAAAACAATGATATTCTCTCATTTTCATTGTAACTGAATCATAGAAAATTAGGCAAAAGGATTTCATATTTAGCTACTCTATTGCTTCTTTGATCTTTGGAGTGTATATTAAATGCTCTTATTTAAAACATGCTAAATATCTTCTTATAGAAAATGGCAATGGCTGTATCTGATGAATATTCCCTCTAAAAATATTGTATTTAAAAAGATGTTGTGCCATTCAAAGCAAGTATGTCCACTTAAAATATGTATTTAATTGAATTTTTAATTTAATCAACTTGAAGCTATGAAATTAGTGCCCATGAAAGAAAGAGATTAAGACTGAATAGAAAGAGGAGGTCCCCATTCTGCTTTGCTAGTACATTTAAGGTTTCACCTGAAGGGGCCACCCTCTAGTATACTGAACAATGCTTTCCACATGGTTATTAAATCCTATGGACAACAAAATAATAGGCCAGTGGATTTCACTTAGGACTTTCTTTAGCTCATTAAATCTTGGGGTTTTCTTAAGGAAAGTCAAACATGCTGTATTTTTCTTACAATAGGGCAGTAGGTATACTGAGTTTGATAAAAGAGCTACCACATGTATCAAGTTGTAATTTTGACTTAAAAACATTTTTTCATAAAGGAGAGAGCCAAAAATATTGTCAAAAAGCTGCAAAGGCACCGTGGAAAGGCATTATGTTTTTTATAGATGAGCCTTAAAGTTTGTTTCTATGCTTCTAGACATTAGTTTCTGTGTCTTTATTTTTTAAAAATAAAATAATAAAAGACATAGAAATGAATATTCTAGATACATAGAAACAAACTTTATAGCTCATCTATGAAAAAATATGAATCAAATTTAAACTCACGAAATTGTTAAAATGTTTTCAAATTGCATGGTATCAAATTATCTCCCAATCTGAAATCTATTGTTTGACAGCTAAAATGAATTGCATAAACTTTCATCATTGCTTGAATAACAAACTTTTGTAAGGTAAAACTTGGCTAAGAGTGATGCAGACAGTATCTTTACTTTAGATAAGGAATAATTGCTACATCATAATTGACTCAAACTAACCTTTTACTATTTCAACATACTGTCATTTCAATACTGAGCAGATTATTCTGATACCATTAGTAAAAAGAAGAAATGTGTAGAAAATGGTCTACAAGAGGTACATATCAGCATTGAGTTCATCAATTGCAAAATCAATGCGATTCTAATGAAACCACTCCATATAAGTCAGGTAAAATGTCTTACTGCCAGGGAGATAAAGTGTCACCAACTATCAATGAAGAGCAAACAATCAATGAAATGTTAGTGGGAAAACAAACTTTCCCTTCTACCTTCAACTATGCAAACAGCAGGCATTTCAAAAGCTACAAAAGAGCAACCCTACTGATAATGACAAAACAACAGAGTTGATTATTCTGTATGCCAGTATAGAAAGCTTCAAAGTTTGCCGATTACATGTAATCACTTCCATTCATAATGAAAGGTTGACTTCTTTTGATTTGTGTTTAATCCTTATCTTGGAAAATGTGTAATTTTCAAATAATATAATCACACACACTTCAAACACGCATAGCAAATTCTTTTTTGTTGCAATTGGATGAAATAACAGCACTATCAACAGCTATTTCAAAGTTAGCACAACAAACTCTGGTGATTGATATAGGTTAGTCATTGCAAGAATGTGTTAAGCAACATCGATTAAATTCAGTCCATCAGCTCAGATATGTAATGATCAAATATGGAAAAAAAGAAGTTAGGAACAGGATGTATCAATGTTTTTATACGTGATATTTAACCGTGATTTTTTTTTAATTCAAAGTCAACAAAATCCAACAAACAGATCAAAAAACTAAAGATGAAGAGAACTGAGTACTTGTAATTGTCAAGTTTTAAAGATGTAAGCACACTAGATTTCTTTTATAGACCTCCTGCTTTGAAGACCAAGTAACTAAGGACATATGGTGATATATGTGGTGTCATTTTAGAAGTAGAGACAGAGTTAGAAACAAGTCTTCGGACACTAAAATAGTATGCTTTCTAGTGCCTCCCTCTCTAAGTTTCATTACCATCCCAAACTCCATCCTTGTTATTTACCATATTTACGATTAGAACAACACATTTTGAATGGCTCTTATATAATTTTCAATTGAGTCACTGTGGTTGATTTCTATATTTTACTCTTGTCCTGGAAATTCTCATGACTTTAAAATAGTGTGCTGTATTTCCACAAAAAGAAGTCATATTATCAATGTTTTTATTTGTGATATTTAACCAACTGTATTGTTTTATTCAGAATCAACAAAATGCAACAAACAAATCAGAAAACCAAAACTAAAACACTGCTGGTAGGGTGCTATAGCACCAGACTGTGAATCCTGTGAGCATTTCAAATCCACCTACTGCTCTTTGGAAACACTATACAGGTTCTCAGTGTGTCAGAACTGACTTGGCAACATTTAACAACAGTAGCAATACTTCCAGTCATTCAATAGATTCTGGCAGTTGTTGAATTTGGTATTATTCAAATACTCAAGTAGACTACAAGTAAACTATACACCACCTTGGTGTGGTACTATGGGTTAAAATATTGGACTGTCATGTCAGTTTGAACTGCAAGGTCAGTGGTTCAAATTCACCAGCTGCACCTTGAAAACCCTATACAGGGTCGCTATGAGTCGGAACCTACTTGATGGCATTTAGTAACAACCGCATAGATAAGCTGTAAGACTCCTGATGATGCACTGTAGGATAAGCACTAAACAGCTAATCAAAGGATTTTAGTTCAAACCTACCAGCCACTTCTTGGAATATCTATACTGGCTCAATATGAATCAGAACCGATTTGACAGACCTTAACATCAACAAAAGGTAAGCTGTGATCTTTTGTTTTCAGTTTTTTCAAAAATGTTGCTTTGTTTCTGCCCACATTGCATGTGTTCTCTGTATTCTCCTAAGTCAGAGCTAAAGGAACTATTAATACTTTCATAGTTTTTTTTTTAAGTTTAGTAGAATTCTTCAATGTTTGTACAATGTTTCATTTAATTAAGGAAGATTATTTAAGGAAGATGCACATATATTTTTGGTATAAGGAAACTTGGTGGTGCAGTGTCTAAGCATTTGACTGCTAATTAAATGACTGGCAGTTCAAAGTCACCAGTCACCCCATGGGAGAAAGATGTAACATTCTGTTTTCATAAAGATTTACAACTTTGAAAAACTCTATGGGGGACAGTTTACTCTGTCTATGAGGTCATTATGAGCTGGAAGGACAGAATTAGGTTTAGTTTGACTTTTTGGATTTGTATATGGGAGAGGAAGGCATGAAAGACTTATTATTTTTCTGAATCTTTCATATTCTCTCTCTCCCTTTTCTTTCTTTCTCTCTCTCAGATCAATGAAGTAAAATTTTTTGAAGTGCTGACCATTAGTTCTAAAATCAATCTCTGGAAGAATTAATAAAGTGAATTTCAAAGAGAAATTCACTAACCAAGTAATTAAAACTCATTATCTTCAGTTTTAATAACAGTACTAATCTTGCACATCTAACGAATGATCTAAAATATATGTTTTTCAATTTTCAAAGTACGTGAACAAGTCCCTCATGCCATTGTTTAGTGACATTATTCACAACAGAACAAAACACTGCTCAGTCCTGTGCCATCCTCAGAAACATTGTTACACTTGAGCCCATTAATGCCACCAGTATGCCAGAACATCTCATCTATGGTCTTTCTACTTTTTGATGATGCTTCACTTTGCCATGCATGATTTCTTTCTCCAGAGATGGGTCCCTCCTAATAATATGTGCAAAGTGTAAGAGACAAAGTCTAGTCATCCTAGCTTCTAAAGAGTATTCTTTCTTCCAATACATATTCTAGTAGTCCATGGTACTTTTAATATTCTTCTGCAAAACCATAACTCAAATGCATCAATTCTTCTATAGTCTTCATTATTCATTGTCCAATTTTCACATGTATATGAGGCCACTGAAAATTCCATGGCTTGTATCAGGAACACATTAATCCTCAAACTGACATCTTTGATCATGGACACTTTAATGAGATCTTGTGCAACAGATTTCTCTAAAGCAATAAGCAATTTGATTTTTTAACATCTATTTTATGAGTGTTAATAGTGAATCTGATCAAAATTAAGTGTTTTACAACTTCATGCTTCTCTCCATTTATCCATGATGGTAATTATTTGTTAGCCCAGTTGTGAGGACTTTTGTTTCTTTACATTGAGATCGATTTGTTGTTCTCCTTCATATAATCTAGTTTCTTGAATTATATGCTCAGCATACAGACTGAATAAGCATGGTGAAAGAATATAACCCTGGTGCACACCTTTCCTGATCTTAAACCATTCAGTATCCCCTTCTGCTGGAATAATTGCGTCTAGGTCCATGTACAGGTTCCACATAAGCACAATTAGATGATATGGAATAACATACATTCTTCACAAAAGATTCTCATAGTAGAAAGCCTTAGCATAGCCAATAACAGGTAAACATCGTTCTGGTGCACTCTGCTTTCAGCCAAGTTCAGTCTGACATCAACAATGATATCCCTTCTTCCACATCCTTCTCTGAAACCAGTTTGAAACACTGGCAGCTCCCTGTCAATGTACTGTTGCAGTCTTTTTAAAATGATCTTTAGCAAAAATTTACCAGGCATGTGATGTTAATGATTTTGTCCAATGATTTCTGAATTCCACTGGACTACCTCTCTGGAATGGCACAAGTATAGTTCTCTTTTAATCAGTTGACCAGTCTTTCAAAGTTCTTGGCATGCAGTGTTACATCAGTTTGTTGAAAGATTTCAATTAGCGTTTCATAATTTCCAGAGCCTTTTTCTTTGTCAGTTCCTTCAATGCACCTTGGACTTCTTCCTTAAGTACCATTGGCTTTTGATTATATGCTTCCTCTTGAAATGGTTAGACCAAGACCATTTCTTTTTGGTACAGTGAGTTTATGTATTTCTTCTGTCTTCTTTTGAGACTTTCTGCATCATTAAAAGTTTGTCCCTAGAATCCCTCAATATTGCAAGGTTTGAATTTTTTTCTTCAATTCTTTCAGCTTGAGAAACGCTGAGTGAGTTTTTTCCTTTTGGGTTTTCTAACTCCGGGTCTTTGTGCATTTCATTAAAATACTCGACTTTGTCTTCTCTAGCTACTCTTTGAAATTTTTGGTTCCACTTTCTTATCTTCTCATTTCTACCTTTTCCTTAGGCATCTCTGTGCTGGAGAGCTAGTTTCAGAGTCTCTTCTGACATTCAGTTTGGTCTTTCGTTTTCTATTTCTTGTTTTCTTAATGATCTTTTACTTTGTTCCTGTGTGATACTCTTGATGCTTTCCACAGCTTTTCTGATCTTCGGTCATTGGTATTTAATGTATCAAATCTGTTCTTGAGTTGATATCTATATATTAAATCATATATGTTCAAAGTCATATTTTGGGTCTCATGGACTTATATTAATTTTCTTCTGTTTCAGGCTAAGCTTGCATATGTGCAATTGATGGTGTGTTTCATTGTCTGCCACATCCTTGTTTTTGTGGATAATGTGGAGATTTACCACCATTTATTTTCACGAATGTAGCCAATTTGATTTCTGTGTATTACATCTGATACGGTCAATGTGTATAGTCATCTTTTATGTTTTTAAAAAAGGCATTTTCAATGAAGAAGTCATTGGTCTTGTAAAATTCTGCCATGTGATCTCTAGCATCATTTGTATCTCCAAATTCATATTTTCCAACAACTGATCTTGTCTGTTTCTCATGTTTGCATTCTTGTTATCAGTAATTAACAATACATCTTGATTGTGTCATTGATTTACTTCAGACTCATGAAGTAAATATTCAATTTCATCATCATTTGCTGTAGTTTCTGGTATGTATATTTGAGTAATGGCGGTGATGGTGGTAATGTGCCATGGGGTTTGTTCCGACTCAAAGCGACACTGCATAGGGTTTTCGAGGCTGGAAATCTTTATGGGATCAGAAAGCCTCATCTTTCTCCCATGGAATGATTGGTAGTTTCGAACTGCAAACATTGAGGTTAGCAACCTGGCTCGTAACCACTACACTACCAAATAGTGGTATTACTTTTTCTTCCTTGTAGGAATATTTTTGTATCCGGACAGCATTATACTTCAAGATAGACTTTGAAATATTCTTTTTCATGATGCATGTGATGCCATTCCTCTTCAATTTTTCATTCCCAGCATAGTAAACCATATGACTGTCAGATTCAAAATGGCAATACCTGTCCATTTAAGCTGACTTATGACTAAGATATCGATGTGTATGTGTTCCATTTAATTTCTGACAGCTTTAAATTTCCCTTGATTCTTTCCTTGTACATTCCATTTTCTGATCATTAATGGATGTTTACAGCTGCTTTCTCATGAGTTGTGTCTCATCAGCTAATGAAGGTCCTGAGACCTTACTCCATTCCCATCATCACAGCCAACACTCTTTTGAGGAGGGAACTCTTCCCCAGTCATATTTTGAGTGCCTTCCAACCTGAGGATCTGGTCTTTTGGTACTAAATGTCACAATATTCTGTGTTGTTTATCATACTTCAGTATTACATTTTCTGGTGCTATCTGATAGTATTCCAATGCTACTCATAATGTTTTAGTGAGTAAACATTCAGAAATAGTTTGCCTCTCCTTTATCAGCATCTGTGTTATCCTAGAAGCTCAGCTGAAATTTGTCCACTGTGGACCCTGGTAGTATTTAAAATACTGGTTGCATAGCTTTCAGAATTACAGCAACACACAAACTTCCACAGTAAGGTAATCTCACAGACTTGTGGTGGTAATAATTTACTAAAATGTATTCAATAAAACAAGCTACCACAATTTTAAAAAATCCCTTAAACTTGAGTTGTAAGTAGGATATATAAAAGATGGTTACATGTTTAGTTAAATGCAAGTTCAATATTCATTAGCAGTATAGAATATTAACTAAAATCAAATAAGTGGAACTAATGCATATTTGGTGTCAGTACTGGACTGTTAACTACAAGATTGGTGGTTCAAACCTACCAGACACTCCTTGGATATCCTATAGTGGTTGCTATGAAGCAGAACTGACTCAATGGCACTTAACAACAACAGTGCATATTTAGGGCTGAGGCTTAATGACACAGAATGTTAAGAAATTATACCTTCATTGTACTCTGTAGTGTTTAGACAATATTTGTAATATTGCATGATTTATGAAAATCATATTTTAACATGGACATATATTGAATATAGCATACCAGAAAAAAAAAAACAAAAAAACATGACATTGGAAAAAGAGAAATTGTATAGAAACTAGATCACAAAATTAAGTTCAGAGATTTATATTGAAATTCCATTACCATATGGAAGAATTAAATACAATGATGAGAAATACTTAAAAGCAATTAGCTTAATTCAAAAGTCAAATAAGTTGTATGTAAAAAGAACAAAACTTCCATTCGTGGATATATGTAAGTCTTCAAGCAAAGAAGAAATGAAATTATTGTCAGATATGAATGCTAACATGTGCGTTACTCAGCTGATGAATTAAGTTACTTCAAGTTCTCTTTTAGGATTTTCAATTGTTTAACTCACAATCACCTTCTCATATTTAATGTCACACAAATATCTCATACTCTTTCTTTCTATATGTGTCCTCTTACCCAAGTTTTCACAGATATTCTTTTGCATTTGCTGTATGGTGATAACAGCATTTTCTAAGGACAGTTGGTCATTTGTATAATTCCCTGTGAGATGCTAATATTAAGTTTGGTTTTAGGCTGACCAGGATTCTCTCCTTGTGCTTTGCCATTGATTTGTGTAAGAGTTAATATGTAACAATAAGACATAAAAATAAGAATTCTGGGAGTTTTCTTCCCTAGTAAAGAGATGTTCTTTACAGAAGAATATGCTTATCTTTCTGATTATATGTGTAGCTGACATGGGAGCATTGGTTTTTGTTGTTGTGGACTTTATTCTGACTTACGATGACAAAATATGTGTAGTATAGAACTGCTCCATAGGATTTTCAAGACAGACCTTTCTGAAGCTGTTCACCAGGATGATCTTCTAAGGTGCATCTAGGCAGTTTCAACAGGCAAACATTTGTCTAGTAGTTGTGTGCTTAACCATTTACATCACCCATATAATATATACTATTCATGTCTGCCATCTTGGAAATTGTCTCATTAACAACTTGTGATATACATATGACACGACTACCACAGCCTTCCGTACAATCCGTATGGATTGTACCTCAAAGTAAAGAAAACAAAAAGTCTCACCACTAGACTAATAAACAACATCTATATCAATGGAGAAATTGTCAAAGACTTCATTTTTCTTGGATCAATCATAAACACTCATGAAAGCAGAAGTTAGGAAATCAAACAATGTAGTGCATTAGGCAAATCTGCAGCACAGGACCTCTTTAAAGTGTTGAAGAACAAAGATGTCAGTTTGAGGACTAAGGTGTTCCTGACACAAATCATAGTATTTTCAATAACCTCATATGCATGCAAAAGTTGGACACTGAATAAGGAAGATTGTAGAATATTTGATGCAATTGAGTTAAGGTATTGGAGGAGAATATTGAAAGTACCATGGACTACCAAAAGAACATACCAGTCTGTATTGGAAGAAGTACAGTTAGCGTGCTCTTTGGAAGCCAGGATGGCCACTTCAGACATATTATCTGGAGGAACCAGTCACTGGAGAAGGATGTCATGTTTGGTAAAGTTGGAGGCTTAGAGAAAAAGAAGAACACCCCCAATTGGCTGGCTTGACACAGTGGCAGAAGCAATGGGGTTCAGGCATTGCCACAATTGTAGGATTGGTCCAGGACTGGGAAGTGATTCATTCTATTGTGCATAGGGTCAGTATGAATCGGTGCTGACTCAATGGCACTTGACAACAACAACTACCTTTGAAATTTAGGAAATGGTTAAGGAACTGCAGAAATACGGAACCAGAGTCTTGATATATTAAGTATATTAAGTAAGATAATTTCACCAAGTACTACTCAATACTTACTGCCATGCCCTTAATTAAACTAGCGTAGTGGTTACGAATCGGACTGAGAACCACAAGGTCAGCAGTTCGAAACTACCAGCTGTTCCGTGGGAGAAAGATGAGGCTTTCTGCTCCCATAAAGATTTACAGCCTCGGAAACCCTGTTCAGGGTCGCTATGAGTCGGAACCGACTCCATGGCACATAACAACAACAACAAAATCTTTATTTATTTAATTCACTTTAGGGGGTATTCTATTTAAACAGCTAAATGTATTTCCTACTAGTATCTTAAACAAAAGTTATATAAATATAAAATACAGTAAATTTTTGTCAATAAAGAATAAATGGGCAAGAGACTGCAAATAAAAGGAAAGATTTATACACACTAAAAAATTAGAATATTTTTCTCTGAAAATTTATTTTAGAGATTAGGCCAGGATACAGGCTAGCCAGGTAGTGAGAAAGTGTGACTCTTGTGGGAAAGATTTCAAACCTGTGAGGAAGCTGTGAGGCAGTCAAGAGCAGGGTTATTAAGAGGAACTATAAGAAGGTCGATGTACCTTTAGTGTTAGAAACAAGAGGAGGAGGAGGAGAATAGGAAGTTTAAGATTTAGATAAAGGGTCTTGCCAGTCATATTAAGATTTATATATTCTTCAAAGGCAATTGTAAACTACTGATAATCTGGAGGTGGGAGGGTAGATTTCAAGGAAATAAAACTTTTTTTTTTTTTTTTTTTTCTGGTAATACTGTTTTTTAAGGAGCTCTGGTAGTGAAGTGGTTATGAGTCAGGTTGCTAAACTCAAGGTCGACAAATCAAAACCACCAGCTGTTTTGCAGGAGAAATATGAGGCTTTCTGCTCCCTTAAAGATCTGCAGCATTGAAACACTATGCAGAGTCATTATGAGTTGGAAGCGACTCCAGAGCACACAACCAACCAACCAATACTCTTTTTTATTTAATTAAGTTGTTGTTGTTGTTAAGTGCCTTTGAGTTGATTCTGACTCATAGTGACCCTGAGGACTGGCTAGTGAAATTGAACTGCTAACCTTGCAGTCCAAACTGACCCTTATAGTCTAGCGTATTAATCCACAGTGCCACACCAGGACTCCTATATAGTGACTAAAATTAATGTTTTGTATTTCATTTTTGGTGTTAATGACAAGTTCTTTGCCAACTGTGTGAAGCTGTTACTTAATTACACACCAATATGATTACCTATGAAGTCCTGGTGTGGCATTGTGAGTTACTGTGCTGGACTACAAGGTCAGTTTGAATTGCAAGACCTGTAGTTCAAACTCACTAGCTGCTCCTAGGAGACCCTATAAAAGATTGCTATGAGTCAGAACCTCAACAGCACTGAACAACAATAAGACTTATATTATCTCTGTTTACTTTGGAATATTATATTTAGCAAATATAAAATATATTCAACCTCAGAAACCCTATGCAGAGCCACTATGAGTAGGAACAGACTCCATGGCACTTAACAACAACACATCTAGTTAATCAATTTCTTCCTGCACTATCATATCTCTACATGTTTTAATAAGTTTTCTTAGTTTCCTAGGGATGCTGTAACAAAATACCACAATGTGGTTTGTAAAGCATAGAAGTGTATTGCCTCACAGTAGTGGAGGATAGAAGTCCATATCAGATTCCCTCTAATATCACTGAAAGAGAAACTGCTTCATGACTTCCTCCCAGTTTATGGTTGTTGTTGTTGTTGTTGTTAAGTGCCGTCAAGTCACTGGACAAAGATCCTTTAAACTAAGCCTTCATATAATTTTATGTGAACCAGGATAGGGCGGATTCAAACCCAATCTGAATGGGATCATTTTTATGAAAGAGAACAGAAACATAGACAAGATCAGACATAGGGGAATGATGGCCCTAAGATTATGGAGAAAGGTAAACTGGTAGTTCCTGAAAATTCTTTTCATTCCTTGGCTTGCACCTTTCTCCATAATTTTAGGGCCATCATTCCCCTATGTCTGATCTTGGCTATGTTTCTGTTCTCTTTCATAAAAATGATCCCATTCAGATTGGGTTTGAATCCGCCCTATCCTGGTTCACATAAAATTATATGAAGGCTTAGTTTAAAGGATCTTTGTCCAGTGTGCATGTGAAATCCAATCTCTAGACACTGGTTATTGGGAAAGAAAAAAATAGCAGAATTTTGAGTAAACCAGAAGGATTGTTCTTCAGATCTGACTCCCCCCAAATCTGAAATTTTTTAGATTTATAAGGAAATGTACAAAAAGTTCTATATAGTCGTAAAAAAAGGATGGGATAAGACTGGGAATTAGTTGAATTCGTATGTACTTTGATTAAAAGCGTTTATAATTCACTTTAAGGAATTCGTGTATACAGGATGTAGTCAAGGTTTTGAGCTGGGAGAAAGCAGGAAATTTAGCTGGGGGCATTTAATAAATTGGTTATATTGATTGACGGCCTTTGCGTACATGTGGAGAGCCCAAAGTTAAGTCTAATTTGAACTTGTCTTCTGAATGCGGTTACTGATGCTTGAATAAAACAGCTTAAAAAGAAGTTATGTATTACAATGAATTAGCAAAAGAATAGGGTACATTAGCTGCAGCTGTAGTGATTTTATTAGGACTAACACCCAAGCCCCAATTCTTCTGTAAGTTTGCCACACTGTGGTGGCTTGCCTGTTGCTGTGATTCTAAAAGCTATGCCACTGTTGTTTAAATATAAGCTGGGCTGTCAGTGGTGAACAAGTTAAAGGTGAGCTTCAAGACTAAGACACACTAGGAAGAAAAAGAGACAGATTATTTTAAATATTTAATCACTACCAACTTCTTCAGTCTGAAATTGATCAAACATGCAATCAAGATGTATTAATAATTATTGGCGGTTAGAATGCTAAGAGTGAAAATAAAGAGGCAGAATCAGTAGTTGTAAAATATTTTCGTGGTGGTAGAAAAGATGCTAGAAGTAACATAACAGAATTTTCTAACGATAAATGGCTTCTTCATTGAAAATACCTTTTTAAACAACATAAAATATGACTATACACATAGACCTGACCAGATGGAATGTGCAGGAATCAAATTGAAAATATCTGTATAAAGAGATGGTGGAAAACCTCCATATTATCAGCCAAAATAATCTGAGGCACTCATCTTCTGGCACTATATATGATAGTGTTCCACTGCTATTCATAAGGTTTTCACTGTCTAGATATTCAGGAAGTAACCCATCTCTTCTTCTTCCTAGTTTGTCTTCATCTGACAGGTCATCTGAAACCTGTTTACCATGAGTGATCCTGCTGGTATTTAAAATACTCATTCCATAACTTCTAGAATCACAGCAACATGCAAGACAAAACAGTACAATGAACTGACAGACAAGTGGTGGGCATATATGTGAGGCTATTGAAAATACCATGGTTTGGGTCAGGAATACATTAGTCCTCAAACTGACATCTTTGCTCTTCAACACTTGAAAGAGTTCTTGAACAGGAGATTTGAGTAATGCGATATTTTGTTTGATTTCTTGACGGATACTTCTATGATTATTGACAGTTGATCTAAGCAAATGAAGTGTTTAACGATTTCAATCTTTTCTTCATTTGTCATGATGTTATTTTTTGGCCCAAGAGTGACAATTTTTGTTTTCTTTACATTGAAATGCAACCAATATTGAAAGTTGTGGCCTATGATCTATGATCGTCATCATACGTATTTTAAGTACTCCTCATGTTCAGAAATGAAGGTTGTATCATTTGCATATCACTGAGTGCTAATGAGTTTCCCTCTAATCCTGATGTCACATTGTTCTTCCTATAATCCAGATTCTCAGATCATTTGCATAGCATACTGGTTGAATGAGTATGGTAAAAGAATACAACTCTGGTGCACACCTTTACTAATTTTAAACCATTCAGTGTTCCCTTGTTTTGTTCAAACAACTGACTCTTGATCTATGTACAGGTTCCTCATGATCAAAATTAAGTGTTCCAAAATGGAT
>NW_006408600.1:5007463-5008876 GCF_000296735.1 Chrysochloris asiatica | reverse complement strand
GAGAATATCAGGAACGTCCAAAAAGAAACCAATTGGTGTGAGAAAAAATAAAGACAGAATGTTGCTTAAAAGAGAGAATGGAAAGATCCATCTCTCATACTTCATACATATTATCAGGAAGGACCAATCTCTGGAGAATGGCAACTTACTTCGTCAAGTGGAGGATCAGAAAAATAGAGGAAGATCCCCGACAAGATGAATTGGCACAGTGGCAGCAGCAGTGTGCTCAAGTGTAACAATGGTTGTGAGATTGGTACAGGACTGGGCAGTGTTCTCTTCTGTTGTGCATAACTGTGTCACTGTAAATTAGTACTGACTCAGAAGCACCTAGCAGCAACAACAAAACATTTCTTTTGGGATGACACAATTCAATTAATAACAAAGGTCAATTACTGAATTTGGCTCCTTTAGCCATGGTCTTGTGATTCCTTTGATTGAAAGTTGCTCTATTTTTATTTGTAATCATATAGGATCACAAAAAGTCACAATCAACTCAGTAACAATTGATACATCATATGGGTACACAGTAGTAAAAGTTGATAGATCTAGGCATGTTTTATATTATATTTATCTAACCTGTCTATGCTTTTATATTTTCCCTCTTGTACCACTACTTATTTTTAATTTGTTGAATGGGCTTTTTCAATGTGAAATTATTGATCCTTCCCTTCTCCCCATCTTCCCCAAGTTTAGAGGTCATACACTTAATTTCTAATATTTTTTAATAAACACAACTGACCCTGAACTATGAACACTTAGCAATACTCATGTTGTTGTTGTTGTTAAGTGCCATCGAGTCGGTTCCGACTCATAGCGACCCTGAACAGGGTTTCCGAGGCTGTAAATCTTTACTGGAGTAGAAATCCTCATCTTTCTCCCACGGAGCAGCTGGTAGTTTCGAACTGCTGACCTTGCAGTTCGCAGCCCGATTCGTAACCACTAGGCTACCAGAGATAATATTCATGTAAGGAGCCTTTAATCATTTAACTCTTATGATCCATTTTACATGCTATGCATTTAAAGTATTTCTTTGATGTCCTAGTCTACCTTAAAATTAGTAATTGTTTTTATTATTGCCAATGTTGCTATTGTTATTTTTGGTGGTACAATTTATGGAGGATGTCCTGGTGTGGTGCTGTGGGTTAATACGCTGTACTGAAAAGTCTGTTTAACCACAAGGTCGGTGGTTCAAGCTCACCAGCTGCTCCTTGAAAACCCTATAGAGGGTCTCCATGGGTTGGTATTGACTTGATAGCTCTTAACAACAGCAAAAACAATTTATGGAGACATTATTACTAATAACTGCTGTTTGTCCTTCAGAATCATTTGCCATATTTCCTGTATCCCCTATTAATTCTCTACATCTTAATCTGTGTTTCATATTTCACATTTCCTTATTTCTTGAACAGTGTT
>NW_006408600.1:5005754-5007068 GCF_000296735.1 Chrysochloris asiatica | reverse complement strand
CTTTTTGATTTGCTCAGATAAAGTATGGATGACTTTTTTTCCGTCTGTTTATGTTCTGTTACTGTTCTCTCACCTCTGAAAATGATCCTTTCAGTGGCAGTGAGGGAGTGGGGGTAGCTTGGAAAGACCACATATGCCTATCCAGTACTAAACTACATTACATTTTTCTTTTCTTTTTTATTTTTAATACTACCTCTTTTGTGTGTCCCACTCCTACACGGCTTTACTTTAATTCTCCAATATAGCCTGTGAAGTTAGAGCCTTACTATACCACAATTCCAGAAGACTGCTTATGCTTTTTGTTTCAACTATGTTTCCCAGAAATCATTGCCTATCCTCCTTGTCTGTATAAACATTTATTTTTAGAAGTATCACTCTGCTTTCTTTATTGAAAAGCAACGTTTGTGAGAAGTGAACCTTTGCCTATTTTGCCCTCTTTTTTTTTTCTTTTGTACCTAGCATTTAAATAATAAATTTAGCCAAGAGAATTAAAAAGTATAAGTTACATTTATAATTTTGAAATGTTCAGTTCTATTATTATTTAGTAAAAAATAAATATTGAAGAAGTACCTCTAGAATGTTTCTTAAAATAAGGATTATGAGACTTCATTTCATGTACTCTGAATATGTTGTAAGAAGGGACCATTCCCTGGAAAAGGACATTATGTTTGGTAATATAAAGGATTAATGAAAAAGAGGATGTCCTTCAATGAGATAGACTGACACAGTGGCTATAAAATTGGATGCAAAAATAGTGATGGATTATGAGAATAATACAGGACCAATCAGTATTTCATTCTGTTGTAAACTGGGTTGCTATGAGTTTGAAGTGACTTGATGAGACTTAGCAACAACATAATAATAAAAAAGCAAAGAATTTAAAAATAAACAGAAAGTAGTTATAAAATGTGTAGCATGACTTGATTTGTGAATAAAAATATCATAGCAGAAGTGTTAGAAATGTTTTTGCTTTTGTTAGTTGCTCACAAATCAATTCAAACTCATGACTATCCCATGTGTACAGAGTAGAACTGCTCCATGGTGTTTTCAGACCTGTGAATTTCAGAAGCAGATTTGCAGGCCCTTCAAAATCTGTGAGGGCTTGAATCAGCTAATAGTTGAGAGAGTACCCATTTTTCCTTCCTAATAGATGACAAATTAAAAAATAAAATGCACATATCTGGAAAGATGATATAAATTAGTGGATAAAACTGGTATTGCATTTAGAATTTAGGATAATATATATATGTTTTCCACAGCTTTTTATTGTTGTTAAGAGCCATCAAGTGGGTTTCAACTAATAGCGAACCTGTA
>NW_006408600.1:5004230-5005592 GCF_000296735.1 Chrysochloris asiatica | reverse complement strand
TATTATGTTAAAAAGTTTTACAAAAATATAGTGATTCTTCCCCTTCTCTTCCATGTCCTTTGTATACTTTACCTTTCTCCCCTCTTCTTCATTCTCATTTTTCATATTCTTTAATAATAATTCAATACTTTATTTTAAATCAGAAACTGAGATTTGGATAGATGTGTGGCTGACTCTCCTTTAATGTGAGTATTTTGATGTAGTGATGACCAAAAATATGATGGATTCATGTACTCTACATATGGTGTTGAGTGATTCTGCAACATCCATTTAGGAGTTTACTTTTAACATCACTTAACAAAGATATATGAACTAATGGCTGTTTATCATTTCAATTGATATTCTACTCAAACCCTTCATATTCAAGCATTTGTATTATAAATCGTTGCTGATAAGTGTTTTATAGATGATGTAAGATAAAATTGTACATCAACAAAGCTGAGATCATTGAGTTATTGATTCAATGCCCCTTTCTGAAATTACCAAGTTAAATGTGATGTCAGTGCAGGGATCAAACAAGAATGAAATCTATTAGTCTTTGTCATTATGCTTTTAATTTCAAGGATGTTATTAATTTAGAATGTTATTTTCTTTCTTGGATATTGCCAATACTTTAGAGGTGTCAGTAAATCAAAAATATAAAGCATGAAAGCTGTAACTTATGTGTTTTATACATCTCTTAATCTGTGCATATTTATTATTTCAATTCTTCAGTGTAACATATTGAAGAAAGTCTACAGTAATGATGGATAATGCATATTATACATGTACATTCATATTTTATGTAAATAAATTATCAAGGCCATAGGATATAGAAAGGCACTGATTTTCATGGCAGATGATTTGGTTCTTCCCTCGAGTTCTGTTTAGGGAACATTTATACTGGTAATATTTTGATTTGCTATACTAGTTTGATACATATAATTATTTTTCTTGCTCATCAAAATTTAATTTAAAATTTGATTCCTTGGACCTTCTTAACACTTAAAGATACAATAAACACTGAGATTTCTAAAGGAATGAGGGGTATTTTTTGACTTTTTTTTTTTTTTTACCATTTCAAAGTTCATTATTTTAAGCCCTTCAGAATAATCTCTCAGTGTCATTAGCAGCAGGAATTTTTAAGAGAGGAAAGTCTTAGTTCAAAATGGAAAAATGATTTCAGTATACAAGAAAAGCTCATAGGATTACAAATGAGATTCTTATAAAGACTGATATAGGATAAAGATGCTGGTGGTGGTGGTGGTTATGTGCCACCGAGTCAGTTCCAACTTATAGAGACCCAGTAGAGGATTCCCAAGGCTGTAAATCTTTATGGGAGTAGAAAGTCTCATCTTTGTCCTGTGGAATGACTGGTAGTTT
>NW_006408600.1:4996041-5003646 GCF_000296735.1 Chrysochloris asiatica | reverse complement strand
AAAAGAAAAAGAAAAAAAAAGAAGAAACAAAAAACAGTATTCAGATCACAAGTGGAAAAAAAAAATAGTTTCACCTAAATATCTCACAGCCTTTCACAAAAGATAATTTAATTTCCTTCTTTCTGAACATTTTTTCCTTTTATTTACATGCATACATTTGCTGTTTGACTGTTATATCTTATATGAATATAGATAACAGCAACGTGCTTTTTTTTTAAATTTAATAAGTTATTTGTATGGTCATTCAACCCTCATATGTCAGTTTTTCATACTGTGATGGCTTCCGTGCTTCTGTAATTTTGGAAGCTATGCCACCAATATTTTAAATACCACTAGGGTCACCCATGATGAACAGATTTCAGATGAACACACAGACTAGAAAGAATGAGAGATGGACTGGTTCCAAATATTTAGTCACTAAACATGTCATGAACAGCAGTGTAACACTGTCAGATAGCAACAGACAACTGAGTGTTGAAACATGATGAAAAGCACCAAATTATTGTCAGAGAAGTGTAGGAACCTGAGCCCTTTCAGTTTGGAAGGAAAATCAAAATGTATCAAAGCTGAAATTGAATGTATAACGATCAACATACTAAATATTAGTAACTTGAAACATACTGGCATTGGCCACTTTGAATCTGACAATTGCATGGTTTACTAGGGCAGATATGACAAATTGAAGAAGAATGGAGTCACATTCATCATTAAAAAGAACATTTCAAGATCTCTCTTGCAGCACAATGCTATCTGTGATAGGATAATATCCATATGCTTACAAGGAAGACCAGTTAATACAACTATTATTCAAAATATGTACCAACCACTAAAGCCAGTGATAATGAAACTGAAGAATTCTGAAAACTTCTTCAGTCTGAAATTTGTTAAATATACGATCAAGATGTACTGGTAATTACTCATGATTGGATGCAAAGGTTTGAAGCACAGAGGAATTATTCGTCTTTGGAAAATAAAGCCTTGGAGATAGAAACAACACTGGAGATAGAATGAGAGAATTCTGCAAGACCAATGATTTCTTCATTGCAAATATCTTTTTTTGAACAACATGAACTTCAACAGATAAAATACAAAGAAATCAAATTGACTGCATATATAGGTAGAGACTGTAGCAAAGCTCCATATAATAAGCTAAAACAAGACCAGGGGCAGAGTATAGAATAGGCCATGAATTGCTCATATGCAAGTTCAGACTAAAGATGAAGAAAATCAAAACAAGTCCACATGTGCCAAAATATGAATTTGAATATATCACACTTGAATTTGAGATTATCTCAACAACATATTTAGTGAATTAGACATTAATGACTGAAAACCAGAAGCGTTGTGGGATGGCATCAAGAACATCATATAGGAAGAAAGCAAAAGTTCATTAAGAAGGCAAGAAAGAATGAAAATACCAAATGGATGACAGAAGAGACTGAAACTTGCTCTCCAGCATGGAAGAAATAAGGAGGCAAAAGAGCTGAATTGAAAATATCAATGGACAGCTTGAGAATAAAAATCAAGTAATATAATGAAATGTGCAAATACCTGGAGTTAGAAAGTCAAAAGGAAAGAACAACTTAACATTTCTCAAAATAAAGGAAATGAAGAAAAATTCAATTCTTGATTTGAAATATTGAAGGATTTGATGAACAAAATGAAGAAAGCATCAAAGAAGATGAAAGGCATACACAAGGTCACTGCATCAAATACAAATGGTTGATGTTCAGCCATTTCAAGAGATAGCATATGATCAAGAACTAAAGATCCTGAACTAAGAGTCCAAGGTGCATTGAAGGCATTAGCAGAGAACAAGACTCTGGAACTTGATGGAATAAAAATTGAAGTATTTGAACAAATTGTTGCAACATTGGAGGCACTTCCCCACATGTTCCATAAAATTTGGAAGACACTTATCTCGCCAACTGATTGGAAGGGATAGATATTTGGGCCCATTACAAAGATAGGTGACCCAACAGAATGTGAAAATTATTGGACAATATCATAAATATTACATGCAAGTGAAATTTTGCTAAAGGTAATTCAAATGCGACTGCAAGAGTACATTGACAGAGAACTGCCATTGGTTCAAGCTGGATTCAAATGAGGACATGGAATGATGGATATCACTGCTGAAGTCAGTTGGATCTTGGTGGAAAACAAAGAATAGTAGAAGGATGCTTACCAGTGCTGTATTGACTACACAAAGGCTTTTGATTGTGTGGATCATGACAAGCTATGGACAACATTGTGGAGAATCTGGTACACGTAATTGTGCTCATGAGGAACTTGCACATAGACCAAAAGTTTCAAACAGAACAAGTAGATGCTGAATGGTTTAAAATTAAGAAAGGTGTGCAGAAAAGTTGTAGCCTTTCACCATATTTATTCAATCTGTATGCTGAACAAATAATTCAAGAAGCTGGATTATATGAAGAACTTTAGGATTGGAGAAAGCCTCATCAACAACCTGTGATACTCAGATGATGCAACTTTGCTCACTGAAATAGAAGAAAACTTAAAGAATTGACTGATGAAGATCAAAGACCACAACCTTTGGTATGGGTTGCAACACAATGTTAAAAAAAAAAAAAAAAAAATCCTCACCACTGGAACAATAAAACACATGAAGGTAAGTGGAGAAAATATTGAAGTTGTCAAGTACTGCATTTTTCTTGGATACACCAACAACACTCTTGGGAAAAGCAGGAAAGAAATTATGTGATGTATTGCATTAGGCAAATCTACTGGGCAAGACATTTGTACAGTGTTCAAGAGCAAAGATTTCAGTGTAAGAATTATGGTGTGCCTGATCCAAGTAATGAAATTTTCAATAACCTCATATGCATATGAAAGTTGGACATTGAATAAAGAAGACTCCTGAAAAAGTGATACATTTGAGTTATGGTATTGGTGAAGAATATTAAAAGAACCATGGCATGCTAAAAGAACAAACAAATCTGTGTTTGAAAAAGTATAGCCAGAATATTCCTTAGAAGCCAGCATGGCCAGCCATTGTCTCTCATACCTCAGAAATATTGTCAGGAGGGACTATTCTCTGGAAAAGACATTATGCTTGGCAAAATGGAGAGTCAGTGAAAAAGATGAAGACCTTCAAAACAATTAATTCACACAGTGACAGCTGCAATGGGTTCAAGAGCACCACTGATTGTAAGGTTGGAACAGGACAGGGTAGTTTTATATTTTGTTCTGCATAAGGTTTCCACGAATCAGTATTGACTTTATAGTCTGCACCTTGGTCATTCCCACAACACACTCTGTGCAAAGAGTCTAACTTGGAAGCAATTGTTGTTGTTGTTAAGTGCCGTTGAGTTGGCTCCAACCTTGCATAGGGTTCTGTGGAGCAACTGGTGAGCTTGAACTGCAGACAGTGCTGTTCCACTCAACCTTGTAGTCAAGTGAATTAACTCACAGCACCACACCAGGAGTACTTGGTGTTGTTGTTAGTTGCCATCAAGTTGGTACCAACTCATAGCAAACCTATGCACAACAGAACAAAACACTGCCCGGTCCTGGGTCAATCTCACAATTATTGCCACGCTTGAGTCTATGATGCTGCCACTTTGCCAATCCATCTCACTGGGGATCTTCCTCTTTTTCTCTGACCCTCCACCTTACCAAACATGATATCCTTCTCCAGAGAATGGTACCTCCTGACAATATGTCCAAAGTATGAGAGATGAAGTTTGGTTATCCTGGCTTCCAAAGAACACTCTGGCTGCACTTCTTCCAACACAGGTCTGTTTGTTCTTTTGGCAGCCCGTGGTATTTTCAATATTCTCCTCCAACACCATAACTCAAAAGCATCGATTCTTCTATGGTCTTCCTTATTCACTGTCCAGCTTTCACATGCATATGAAGTTATTGAAATTACTATGACTTGGGTCAGGCGCACCTTAGTCCTCAAGCTAGTATCTTGACTCTTCAACACTTTAAAGAGGTCTTGTGCAGCAGATTTGCCTAATTAATGCAATACATCGTTTGATTTCTTGACTGCTGTTTCCATGAGTGTTGATAGTTGATACAAGAAGAATGAAGACCTTGGTACTGATGGAGTACTTGGTAGTGATTACTAATGTTTCTCAAGACTTTTTATGTATCAAAAGGTTATAATATATACCACTCTTTAACCATAATAAAGTGGAACTATATTGAACAGTGTAGGTGTAAGCAAAGTAAGATATTGGAAAAATAACTTTGAAGACAGACTTTAAAAAGTCTGCAAAACGGAGGGATGCCAGAGGAAAGAATCAAGAAAACTAATGCTGGAAACAAATGTAGATGGCTGAGCCAAGAAATCTTATTTAGCATGTCTGCATGAGATGTAGAAGGCCTTGAATAGTCTTTTCAGGATTTGTCTCAGCTGAGTCAGCTTTTCTTTAATTAGATTTATTTCACTGACCATGGCCAAAGTAATTTCTGATGAACTAACAGTTAAACATATTCAAAGAGAATTTTAATGTTGATTAGAAATGCTGTGCATTTTGAACTTATGCAACTTTTCTATAAAAGTGGTGATATTTATTTTTTAGAGGTTGAACAAACATATGCAATATTCTGTTTGTAAAGCCCTTCCTGAAATACACAAAGAGAAAGACAACTTTCTAGTGTCATGATATTTTCTTACAGCAGAATTTAATATTTGGGGACTATCCTGGTATAGTTTTGTTGTATAAAGCACTGGACTGCAAGGTCGGTTTGAACCGCAGGTCAGTGGTTCAAACTCATCATCTACTCCATGGAAACCCTATACAGGATTGCTATGAGTTGGAAATGATTCAATGGCACTTAACAACAATAGCAACCATCTTGGAAAGTGAACTAAGGGTTGGTCTACAATTATATATATATTGGCATTCTATATGGCATCTATATTGATTCAGGAATAAAAAGGGAACAGACTATTGATACAGCATCATGAGTGCATCTCAAATGCATTGAATCAAATGAAAAAGAAAATTGTGACTGAAAGGATGGTGTATGATTCCATCTATATGCCATTCTTGAAAAGACATGCTTATAAGGCTAGGAAACATGTTAGTGGTGGTCAATGTCTGAGAACAGAGGCATGAGTTCATTATTTGGGTCTATAAAATATGATTACAAAACTGTGTACATTTACAAAAACTGATAACTTATATTGGATAACCTGTATTGCACAGAAATTGGTCTGGCTTTTAAAAGTTATATAATTTGGGAAGTATAATCAATTAAAAATTGCAAAAATATACAATATATGCTTATTATTTTGAGTATGAAACTTATGCTTGATCTTACTACATAAAGATCATAGAAGAGACCAGAAAAAGGAGGGTTATGAGCATAATTCACTGATGTATTGTTAGGCGCCTTAGAGTTAATTGTGACTCACAGTGATCCTGGGTATGACAGAACAAAATGATGTCCAGTGCTATGCCATCCTCACTATCAATGCTTAGTGCAATCTTGCAGCCACTGTATCAATTCATCTCATAGAGGGTCTTCTTCTTTGTTCTGACTCTCTGCTTAACTATGCATGATGTCCTTCTTCAAGGACTGATCTTGCCTGATAACATGGCCTTGAATATATTTTTAATCTGGTACAAGTTTTTTCCTTACTAGAGTGAAGATTTAAAATGTTTAAAACTAAGTCATCCTCAAGACTCCACACATCCTATATTAGGTTACCTTGAGTAGATAATATCAAAATTATATAATGTTAATCATGTTTTTATAATGAATATGAATATTGACTATATAAAAAGAAAAGTCTTCTTTCCATAAATCATTTAAACCATTGTAAAGTAAGTGTTTTGTTTTCAAAGCATGCATAGCCATTAGATAAATTTTAAGTCACTTATCTCCTGTAAAGTTCTGATGTATATTTTCATCATAATCAGAATTAAAGTGTGAAGTTATTACATATTTTCTTCAGTTAAAAAGCTAAACTTTATACATTCTAAGTATGATGTAGATACTTAAGTTATTTTTTAGATAAAAATTTTCCATGAATATTGACTTTTGCTCATTATTTAGAAGAATGAATTTGAAAATTTTACCTAATTAGATTTACCGTTAAAATATCAAAAATAAAATTTAGTATCCATATGCAATGTACACTTTTTTAAAATAAATTTTGTTTGAGAAGAAATACCATGTATTGTACATATGTCAGCTTTCAGGAAAGTGTACTTTTTCTTATTTTCTTGTTTTGTGAAGTCTATTTCATAATAAGCAGATATATGTCTATAATTATGGGTTAGAGAAATGTCAAATATGCATTATATTTTTTTAAACTTTTTATTGTTAATTGAGTGATAGTTTACATGGGAGAATATCTGCTTTAAATTAATCCTATTGTATTTCATTTCCTTGCAATGACTACAACCCCCTCCATGCATCATCATTCAATAATATTTGCTTCTATTCCCTATTTTTTTTTTTGTTGTTGTTGTTTATTTTTTTAGATGTACATGGAAGCACTCAGGAATATATTACCATTGAAACAACCAAGTGGCATACTCTGCAAGCCTGCCCCCTGTCCACCAGCACACAGCCCCTCTCCCTCCTTGATTCTAGAGTCCCCAGCTGCTCCATCTCTCCAAGTCATCATCTCTGTCACCGTCTCTGGCATTGCTGTTTCTCTGGATAGGGTCCTGCACTCCACTTTTCTCCCTTGATGGTCCCAGGTCTCTGCTCCTAGACTGCAATATCAACCATTCCCATCCTTTTGTTACAAAATGTCTACCTTTACATTTCTAACACTCACAATCAGTACGGATAGCAATTATTCACTATTGAACCACAAGAGTCTTAACCCCATCTCCTTTCACCAGCCCCATCTAGACAGGTTGAAAACCACTCGGTGGAGATTCTACCTCCCCCCACACCCTTTGAAACTAAACTCCCTCTTGAAAAATTGTAAGCCAGTTACTTTGTGCTTCTATAGCCCCCCCGCCCCCCACACACACATTTTGGTTAGCCAATGTCTAAGTTGCCCATCCCTGTCAACCCTGCCTACAGAGGAGGTGGGAATGATCTTTGCTGTAAAGATTCGTTGCCTCTTTTAAGCTACTACATCCATAAGTGTAGGTCAAGTTCATCAAATTACACTTTTTTTCCTCTTCTTTCTTCCTCTAGTAAAGTTCTGATCATCCAGCCGTTGAAGCTAGGTCAAATGGTTACTATCTGCAAGTATGGGCATTCTTGTGCATCTTCTCTCACTTCATAAAAGCAGGATGCTTCACTCTCTGCTTTAGTCCTCTTTGGCTATATCCCTGTCCGTGAGTTTAGGAGTGCCTACGTCTCACTAAACTGCTGGCCAGCCAGGTCTTAATCCAGTTGACAGGAGTCTATTGAACATGGTCGGACTTAGCCGATAGCTTCTTCATGGTTGCTTTCCCCCCATTTCCTTTATCCATAGACCAATGTGGTCACCAGCAAGATTGCATGCCTGCTCATGTATTCCCTTTGAGTTTCAGTCTTGGAAGGGGATTTACACTGAGGGGACCCAACTGCTTGCCTTGATGGTTCCACAGTGAACAACTTGATTGTTCTTGTAGTAGTCAATCAGACTATTTTTCCTGCTGGTCTTTCTTTCAA
>NW_006408600.1:4993101-4995706 GCF_000296735.1 Chrysochloris asiatica | reverse complement strand
CCATTTAGCCCATGTAAACCTTCCTAAATGTTCTCCTATCCACCTTTTTCTTACCTTCCCCTTTCAAATATACATTAGTTTTTAAACTTGCTTTTTTCCCCTTTTAACTTAGTTGTTTTATATATATATATATTGAAGTTTTGGTGTGACATTTTAGGATAAAGAATGGACTACAATTCAGATTGACTGCAAGCTCAGTGGCTCAAACCCACCAGATACTCCTTAGAAACCCTATACAGGGTTGCTATGTATCAGAACTAACTGGACAGGACTTGACAACAGCAACAATATATGTATTTTATATATTGCATATATATTACTTAAGTACATTTCTTCTACTTTTTTTTTTTGCTTAACTTTACTTTGTTGTTGTTTTTGTTAGGTGCCATCAGGTTGGAACCAGCTCATTGTGACCCAATGCACAACACAACCAAACACTGCCAGGTCCTGCCCCAACCTCACAATCATAGCTACACTCGAGCCCATTGTCCCTGTCACTATGCCTGTGTATCTCATTGGGAGTCTTCTTTCTCTCCCACTCTTTTAGAATCATAGCAACACACAAATCACTATAGTACTACAAACTGACAGACAGGTGGTGGGGTCTTCCTTGAAGCTGTAGTGATATTATCATATCACACACAGGTGTGTATTTCCAGACAGATCTTGATATGTTATTTTTGATGATGAAAGCAATACATTTGCAACTCAGCATGTTTCTATAATAGAGCTTAGTCACAAGCTAGTTTTTAGATAATTTAATTTCTTATTTCTTGAGATAATTCATATATAATTCAAGATCTTCTAAGAAGGTATCTGCATTCAAAGTGGAAGACACTGGTAAGTAACAAACTATTTTTAACATGAAAGGCCACAAATATGAAGTGCCATACAAATGCTAGTATGTTCATGGGAAAATGGAATTAAAATTTTTCCTGAATTTTTTTGAAGTTTCTTATATATAGTCAAACTGTAATTTGTGTCTGTGATTGAATGATGGATGAAGACCTTCTATATTGATCTGAAAGTCATGTAATCTCCTTTGACATGTCTCTAGAACACAAAATTCCAGTTGAACTAAAAATGTCTTAGGACAAGAAGAAAGTGACATGTTGTGCAGCTTCTGAAGAATTTTTTGAAAAACATCAGAGAGCTATATACAGAATTTACTATTTATCAATGTGAAACCCACAATTAGATCAAGAAAGAAGAAACATTGTAGAATTATCCAAGTTTGATTATATTGCATTGTCCTCTATAGATGTCTCAGACTTCAAGGTGATTTTAAGATTTGGCTGGGAAAAATGTAAATCTTGAAAGTAGTTTGTTGTAACAAAATACTGGCATTTGCTTCTATTTTGCAAAAAGGTAGCTAGAACAGTTTTGATTAACAAAGTTTGTGACCTGACATTGAGTTAATGGCATCCTGAAAGTAAAGGCAAATCAGAAAGACTTAACCCATTTATGGAAAGCAGTTCATAAAGGCTTATGTTCTATTGACAAAATATTTAACCAGAAACATCAAATTATAGGTCTGTGTTTGACAATAAAATTCTTAAGAGCAGTGCAAAGAAATTTATTAACATAAACAAGTCAAACATCCTAATGCATTTCAGCAGAAACCGACTCCCCTATAAAATGAACTGTGGAAAAGAGTTACCCATATACGAATAAAATTTTCAGGGATTTCTGCTCTTAAATAATTTTGAAATATTCATAGCAATGAAATTTTATTGTAGATTTTTAGTAAACAGAAGAGGGAGAAATAAATCTTATAGTTTTGAGACTGACAAAAAAGTAAATTTCTTACTTGAAAAGAGTTAATCCTGGGGCAGGGTTTGATGGCAGCTAAGGTGGAAATGTAGTGAAGGTCATGGTCAGCAATAACTCAGAATTCCAGGCAAAAAAAGAGGCAGGACAGAGCTCCAAAATTCGGATCCACAGAGATAGGAATAGTTTAAAGGTTTGAAGGCTTATAGCCAGTAGAATTTGGAACTGAAGTAAAAAATTGCATACTTTTGAATCTGCTGGCTGGGCTAGGAGGCCTGAGCCAACATCTTGGGTAACACCAAGCGGTGAAACAAAATAGGGGGCGCAGAGACACCATGGAAACATGCCGCAGAACCTTGGGGAAAAAAAGGTGCACAATATACTTTGCCAATTTTGCGTGGTTCCGATTTTATTTTTTTCTTTGGTGTTGGGTAATTGGTGCACTCACTGTTTGCCCACCTCCATTCAGGTGAATAGAGGCATGGGCTTAGCCGAGTGGCCACGACCCACCCTCACCACTGGTGGTTTCTTCTGCCAGGAATCTGCACACTCAGCCCAAGCTGAGACACGGATGTGCTTCCTATTTGGGTCTGCTTTTTTTCACTGGTTTGACAGGAGTCCTAACATAGCTCTGTGGGTTAAGGCGCCCCACTGCAAAGCCTTTTGATCTGCAAGGTCAGTGGTTCAAGCTCACTAGCCACTCCTTGGGAACCTGCACACTCAGCCCAAACTGAGACTCAGATGTGCACCCTATTTGGGTCTGGTTTTTTTTCACTGGTTTCACAGGAGTCCTGGCATAGCTCTGTGGGTTAAGATGCCACACTGCAAAGCCTTT
>NW_006408600.1:4989725-4990606 GCF_000296735.1 Chrysochloris asiatica | reverse complement strand
TAACATACAAAGGCAAGCAAGTCAGATTAAGCTCAGATCTCTTAGCAGGAACCATGCAAGTGAGAAGGCAATGGGGAGACATATATAAGACCCTGAAAGAAAAAAACCTGCCAACCAAGAATACTTTATCCAGCAAAGCTATCAATCAAATATGATGGTGATATCAAAACATTCCAGGATAAACAGAAGCTATGGGACTTTACCAAAGCCAACCCTGTGATACAAAACATCCTAAAGGGAGTTCTGTGGACTGAGAACCAACAAGAACAGACAACAACCAGAGATTGACATACTAGCACCTCCCTGAATTAAGTCAACAGAAAGAAGAATTTTTAACAAAACAAAACTATAAGAACAAACTCAGAGATTCTGGAAGGTCAGTCTATGACCAAAACAAGTATAATGTAAAAGAAGATAAAAACGTAGGAAAGGGGATCCAGATAGAGAGAAGGTCAGGTCGATTACAGGATAAAATAGACTGCACTAAATGCTTAGAAAAGTTAATGGATTATAAAGCAACCTCAATGAAAATTAACACTTCACAACATACCAAGAAAATGAAAATCCAAGAAGAATATCAAAACATTAAAAATATGAGGAAACTCACAAGAAAGAACACAAAAATCATGAATTCAACAAAGAAAGACAAATAGAACAAAGATGCAGCAACAACACTAAAAACAAATGTAATGACAGAGATTAATCAATACCTGGTTAAGAGACAGAGGGTGACAGTTAAGAGACAGAGGGTGACAGAATGGATAAGAAAACAAGATCCTTCAATATGCTGTCTGGAAGAGATGCATCGCACACACAGAGACAAAAACCTATTAAAAGTCAAATGATGGGAAAAACATACCAAGCTAATTGCAATAAAAAGC
>NW_006408600.1:4965447-4965918 GCF_000296735.1 Chrysochloris asiatica | reverse complement strand
ACCTTAATGGCATGGATGGAGCAAAGCTTTCAGGACCTTGCTGATTGGGTATGACTAAAAAATGAAAAGAATCATCTGAAAGCATCCATTAATAATCAGAATGTGTAATGTGTAAAACATGTATCTAGGACAATTGGAAGTCATGAAAAATGAAGTTGAATGCATAAAGAGCGATGCTCTAAGCATTTGTGAGCTAAAATTGACTGGTAGCTGTTGTTAAGTGCCGTCAAGTCAGTTCTGACCCATAGCAACCCTGTATAGGGTTTCCAAGGAGTAGCTGGTGAGCTTGAACCGCCAACCTTGTAGTTCAAACCAGCTTTTCAGTCTAGTGCATTTACCTACAGTGCCACACCAGAACTCCACCTAACTAGTAGTGTCCTTTCTTTTAAAAAAAGCTTTTTATTGTGAATTGGGTGAAGGTTCATAGAGCAAATCAGTTTTCCATTCAATCATTCAGACCCTTTTTGTTTC
>NW_006408600.1:4962286-4963277 GCF_000296735.1 Chrysochloris asiatica | reverse complement strand
AAGTCTGGGTTGGTGGTAGTGGTTATGTGTTGAAGAGTCTGACTTATAGCGATCCTCTATAGGGTTTCTGATGCTGTAAATCTTTACAGGAGCAGAAAGCTTCATCTTTCTCCCACAGAACTGCTGATAGTTTCGAACTGCTGATCTTGGGGTTAGCAGCCCGAACTAAAATTGGTAGGTAGACAGGCAAAATTGGTAGACAGGTCCAGCAGAAAGGCACACTGTTGATGGCTCCCAGGATTAGCAGCTAATAGAGAAGGCCTCTGGTTCAAATTCAAAGAACCGGAGGTTTGAGGAAAAGTCAGATGCAAGATACAGACCCAGTAGAAAAGAAAATAAGCTTTGCTTCAGTATCTAATATATTGGAAGCATGCCAAACTCCCAAGGAAACCTCCTTTCAATTGATTGGCTGCTCATAGCCCATCATTATAGATACCATTATGGGGATAGTCACATCTGAACTGCCAAACCACTAAGACTCCTAGGACAGTCAAGTTGATACAAAACCTTAGCTGTCACACTGTCTTAAACAAATGAAAAAAAAAAAAGAAATGTAAAGGTTTCAAAATTATTTCTTCTTAATACTAATCAAATTAGTAAAGTCAAAACATAGTATCTGTAATTTAATTCACCGTTATGTCTGTTAGAAAATAGGAATAAGAGACTATATTGAATTTTATTGGATGATGAACAGTATAGGGAGAATTATGTGAAAAATTGATAAGGATTTTTTAAAGAAGGCCTCAAAAAAATCTTTACACAGTGACTATGAGTGTGAACAGACTCCAAAGCACAAAACCACCACCACCATATATTGATTTATATGTAAAGATATATAGTTTTAAAACACAGGTTACAGAACACCAAAAATTTTTATTTTACTTATAATAGTTATATTGAACATATAATTTTCTTTAAGATGCATGTTGTTAAATGCTGTCAAGTTGGTTCTGACTCATTGAGACCTTGTATAGGGGTTTCCAAGGAGTGA
>NW_006408600.1:4959869-4960721 GCF_000296735.1 Chrysochloris asiatica | reverse complement strand
GAACATTAACCATTTCCTTTTGGTACAATGACTCTGTGTATTCCTTCAATCTTTTCTTGATGCTTTCTGCATCATTCAGTAATTTGCCCAGATAATTTTCAATAATGAAAGTCAAGGTTTGAGTTTTTTCTTCAGTTCCATCAGCTTAAGAAATGCTGACTGTGTTTTTCCTTTTTGGTTTTCTGATTCAAGATCCTTGAACATTTTGTTGTAAGATATATAGTAGCATATGTTTTAGTCTGAAAAAAATATATACAACTCTTCATTATATTTGTGTTTGGGTGATAGAATTAGAGGTAATGCACTATATATATATATATATAGTGTCTTTTACACTCTTCAAATATTTTATGAATGTGTATGACTTTTTGATTTTATTGTGAACTGAGTGGTACTTTACATGGGAGAACATCAGGTTTATGTCATTGTATCATCGCAATCTCCTCTATGCATCATCATTCAATAGTATTTGTCAGCACTCACTGCCTCTCTTTCCATGAGTTTAGATTCCTCAGCTGCTTTCTCTCTTAATGTCCTTATCTCTGCCTCCATCTCTGGTGTCACTACCTCTCTGGAAAGGATCCCACATTCCACTTGTGCTGTTATCCCTTGATGGTCCTAGGGTACTCTGCTTCTGGCCTGTAATATTAACTATTCCCTCACTTTTGTTACAAATCTTCTACCTTTACAGATGTGACAGTTGCAATTAGTCATGATGAAAATTACTCACTATTGAATCATAAGAAACTTATCCCCACCTCTTTACACCAGACCCATCTATAAAACTTGAAAACTACTCAGTGGGTACTCCATCTTTTCCCACATACTCTTAAACTAAACTCCTTCTTGAAA
>NW_006408600.1:4952416-4958404 GCF_000296735.1 Chrysochloris asiatica | reverse complement strand
AGATGGATTGATAAAGTGGCAGCATCAATGGGCTCAAGCATGACAACAATAATGAGGTTGGCCCAGGATTGGGCAGTGTTTTTTTCTGCTGTGCATAAGGTCACTATGTGTCAATACAACTTGGTAGCACCTAACAAAAACAATATGATTAAAAAAATAATGATAATAAATAATACTTTTCTTCCCCTTGCCCCTTGAGTCATTCAGACATCCTTGTTATTATTTAACTTACCCAGAATTGCTATGTTTATTGTTATAACTTGAAGTAACTGTGACACATACATATTTTGCTTATTTATTTTAAGTAATTCTGCATTGTTTAGCCAATCTGTGCATGCATGAGTTGACATTTCTTTGTTTCTCTTTGTTGTTGTTAAATGTCTTAGAGTTGATTCAGGTTCATATTGACCTTATGTACAGCAGAAGGACACGTTATGAGATTCTGGACCACCCTCACAATTATTACTATGACTGAGTCCATTGTAGCAGCCTATACCAACTCATCTCATTGAGCAGCTTCTTTTATTTCCCTAACCCTGTATTTTACTGAACATGATGTCCTTCTCCAGGACTCCAGAGACTGTGACAGTGACCAGAGACTAGTCACTCCTGATAACACATTTAAGGTGTAGGAGGCCAAGTCTTTCTATCCTTGCTTATAAGGAGTAGTTTGGTTGTGTATCTTTCAAAAAATATTTCTCATTTTTCTAGTAGTCTATGTGCTGCTGTGGGTTAATGCGTCAGACTGAAATGTCATTTGAACTGCAAGGTCAATACAGATTGAGTAACTATAGTAAAAGTATACAACCCTGACAACGACTGTTCCTGATTTTAAAAACCACACAGTATACCTTTGTTCTGTTTCAATGACTACCTCTTGGTCTATGTACAAGTTCCACATGAGCACAACTAAGTAATCTGAAATTCTTATTCTTTGTGATATTATCTATAATTTGCTATGATCTACACTGTTAAGTACCTTTGCATAGTCAATGAAACACATATAAACATCTTTCTGGTCTTATCTGCTTTCTGTCTCAGGACTCACCTGTTAGTTTATCATACTGTGGTGGCTTGTGCATTGCAGTGATGGATGCTATAAGCTATGTCACCTATCTTTTAAATATCAACAGGGCCACCCATGGTGGACAGGTTTCAGTGGAGTTTTCAGACTAAATAAAACAGACTAGGAAGAAGGAAAGGCAGACTGCTTCTGGATAGTAAACCACTGAAAACCTTATGAATAACAGTGGGATATTTTCAGTTATAATGCTGGAAGATGAACCCCTCAGGTTGAAAGGCACTCAGAATATGACTGGGGCAAACTGCCTCCTCAAGTAAAGTTGATCATAATGATATAAATGGAGCAAAGCTTTCTGAACTTTCTTTTACTAATGTGACACAACTCAAAAATGGGAGAAAATAGCTGCAAACATCCACTAATAGTCAGAAGAAGGAATGTATTAAGTATGAACTTAGGAGAATTGGAAATTATCAGAAATGAAATGACATGCATAAACATCAATATCTTAGGCATTAGTGGGCTCAAATGGACTGGTGTTAGCCATTTTTAATTCAACAATCAGATGGTTTACTATGAAAGGAACCCCAAATTGAAGAGTAATGGTATCATGTTCGTCGTCAAAAAGAACATTTTATGATCTGTCTTGAAGTACAATGCTGTCTCTGATAGCATAATATTTGTCTCTCATACTTTGGAAGTGTTATCAGGTGGGACCAGTCTTGGTGAAGGACACCATGCTTGGTAAAATGTAAGTCAGTGAGCAAGAGAAAGACCTCCTGTGAGATGGATTGATACAGTGGCAGCAGCAATGATCTCAAACATAGCAAAAATTGTGAGGATGGTGCAAGCCTAGGTTGTATGTGTGTCGTTCTGTTGTACGTAGGGTAGTTATGAGTTGGAACTGACTGGATGGCACTTAACAAATGCCTTCCGATGAGGTTCATCTAACATCAGAAATTATTTTCCTCACTTCTCATCATTTTATAAATCTGGCTTGGATTTCTCACAGTCCTGGTTTTTGAAATATAAGTAAAACTTACTTGGTGTGACATTGATGATATTATCCAATAATTTCCACATTCCTTTGCAGTATCTATCTTTGGAGTAAACATGCAAATCAAGCTCTTTGAATTAGTTGGCCAGGTAGCTGTCTTCCAAATGTCTTGACATACACAAGTGATTGTTTCTAGGCTTGCATCCATTTGTAGAAATAGCTCACTGTTTCCTCTGCCCCTCTACATTGTTTTATATCAGTGCCTTCAGTTTGGCTTGGAGTTTTCCTTTAGTACCATTGGTCATATGTTAATTCTTGAAATGAAACTTTTTGTTTGTTTGTTTGATACGATGGGTGCTATATTGGACTCTTGGTGTAGCACTGTAAGATAAACACTGAACTGGTAACCACAAGATCAGCCGTGTAAACCCACCAACTCTCCTTGGAAACCCTATACAGGTTGCTATGAGTCAGAACCTACTTAACGGCATTAAACAATAATAACTATAACATATTCCAACAAATGCTATCTTCCCGGATTGTGCCATATCCTCAGTTAACTTAAAGACTTAGCACTTTTATAAGCATTTATTTCTAGTCCAATTTACAGCTTATGACAAGTGTATTTTTCAGCTTGATCCTTTGGACAGACTTGAAATACGAGAAACAGCTCAGTTAAAACTGTCTCAATAGCATTGAATGGACCATATGAAGATTCTAATTAGTGAACATTATACAGTAGCTAACTACTGTGTATTCTAAATTATATTTATCCATTACAACTTTGTCATCAAATATTGGATATGGCCTATAGTTAGCGTCACTGTAAATTTGCATTTCAACTGGAGAAAAAGACACCTTCTTTTTGTCTTCACTGATTAACATTTTCCAGCTCTGTAATTTTCTTGCTGCTCACAGAAACAAAGCCAGCCAAGCTCATACAGAAAACCTATTCTCCAAGATATAAATATTTGCTATTCAGACAACCTCAATGAGGGTTTAGTTATTTTAAACTAAAGAAAGAAAATTACTAGTAATGATTGGTTTCAGCTAACGAAATGCTTTTATGCAAATATGTGAACCCTAAATATGACCTGGAAACAAAAGACTGCTTAACAGTTACTATTAAGCAATACATTAGTAGATCAATTAAACAGAAGTTCTTTCTAATGAGTATGTGGTACAAGGGTTGCCATAGGAACCTGGAAAGGAAAAGCCCTTGAATTCTAATTTATCATTATAAGACTGTAAAATACTATAGATCCATTGGCAGCCGGGGGTAACTGAAGTTGAAATAGGTCACTTCTGAGGAACCAACTTATTGTATTTATAAGGTGGCTTTACACGGATAATCTATTTGATTCAACTCCTCACTCTTGCAGCATTTAAATACATCCTTTAGATATACTATCTGCCTTGGTAGCTCCTCAATTTCAGAATTGTATCTCCAAAGAGACACTTTTTATAGCTAATTCCCAAAACTTGACCTAAGCTTGAGTTATTCCAAGAGAAGAAATATAAATTTAATATGACTATAATTTTGAAAATTTTTGTGCAATTCTGGTAAAAGAAACTTCTACCAAACTCCCATACTTGGTGAAATCGTGAAATCAGGTCTTTACCCTCTGTCACAGCACTGTACCTATTTGGGCAGTAAATGAAGTACAGTTGTGAATACAGACCCAGTGACAATCTTAGTCAAACCTATAATGCTATCTGGAAATAAAATAATCCATCAGACTTGTACTATGTTGGGCCAACAAAAATGGAACTTAATTCCACCCAGTTATGAATTACTGGATTTGAGTTGTTCCAGAATCAAATTTGACTTTGGATGAAATGGGTCTCTAATACTGAGACAGGAGTTGACAGCTGAACGCCTTCTAATTGAACTCACAATACATTGAAGGATTATGTGAGCAGTGACCATGTGCATCAAAACATGCTTAAATTCTAAGTTAAAAGCAAACATCAGACCAAACCCTCACATCTTTTCTTTGTGTACACAATGAGAATTATTTTACCAGAATAATTAGTGATGTATATGCGCAACATAATTTTTGGTCATTAAAATCTTGAGAACTTTTAGAAAATGGTATCTGAATCTATCTGCAAAATTTTACATCAGCAACAGGGAATGGATGAAAAAACAAAAGATTCCACCTGTCAATTGCATCAGAATGTGGGAAATGTACTTGATGACTGATAGAAGGGAAATTTCCAGAAATCCTCTGATCAAAATATAATCACATCTTTCAAGCAGACGTAAAATAAATCGCTATGGTTTTTAAAAAAATTTTAATTTCATTTGGAAAATATTTAGGTAAAGATATGTTCTATTTTATAATGAAATTATGAAGCCACTGAAGTTTTGTTTTAAACAATAAAAATGTTGGCTCCAAATATGTTAGTAACATTTATGCCTGAGAAATCATCTCATTACAGAAGGAGGGTTTTGCCAACCAAACAACTGAATGTCTGAACAGTCTCTGTAAGATTGAGGAGGCTAACAAGAGCAGCAAAAACGCTAATTAAAAAGATTATAAAGAGAGATGACATGCATTAATTATTCACAAGTTTGAAAGGTTCTACTCTCATCAGACTGACCACAATATAAACAGTAGTCAACAGACTTTCATTTTCACATGAAAGTCAGTTTATCAAAAAAAATAAGCTAGTTTGAGCAAATTAGGGTTTAAATATCATGTAGACTAAGAATAAGAACTTTGTAAGTGTGCATATAAATGCCTGGTAGTATCGATAAATACATATTTGTACCAATCACCTTATTATTAATTTTCATTTAAAAATTGATATTAAGTTTTTCACCTTTAATCTTTTTATTGGTCTTAGGCTTCTGGTGTGGCACTATAGGAACCATATTGAACTGTGAACCACAATGTTGGCAGTTCACACCCACCAGCTGCTCCTCAGAAACCTTATAAAAAGTCGTTATGAGTCCGAACCAACTCCACGACATTTAACAACAACAAGCAGTAATTAAAAATACTTCCCTCACTCGAAACTTTAGAAGATGGAAAAATCATAAAATTAGGGGTGCATTTTCTATAAAATTCTATCACCTTCAAGTGTTCAAATTCTGAGAACATTCTCCTGATGTTATAAATTAATTATATGGAAATATAAGCACTGGATGCAACTACATGTTGAATCTTGTAAATTTGGAAACTCTAAAAGCCTACGCTTGATGAAACAAAGAAGTAACTTGAATTGTTTGAGTCTAATAAATATTAGTCAAAGACTTGAATCAGGCTGCTAACCTCAGGGTCAGCAGTTCAAAACTAGCAGCAGTTCCGAGGGAAAAAGATGAGGCTTTCTGCTCCAGTAAAGATTTACAGCCTCGGAAACCCTGTACAGGGTCGCTATGAGTCAGAACGTCAGAACCGGCTCCACGGCACATCACCACCACCACCAAAGGAATAATTTATTTGCCAAAAATAGGGGAAGTTTAGAGGTATTAGTGTAAAGTTTAATTAGGAATAAAATACATAATTTATTGGAAAAATTGTATTATTTGCAAGATACACCAAATGAATATGAATTCCAGTAAGTTCCATGTGAGTCTTACAAATCAAGTAAACCAATTTATTTTAAAACTGATGTTTTTATCCTCGTTTGGCCATCCTACTTCTAGAAAGCTATCTGCACCAATTGTTAACCAACGGATGTCCACAAGAATAATAGGTAAAAAAGCTGTATATTTTAAAGTTTCTATTGTCTTCTCCTTTCCTTTATGCATAAAAACAACTGTACTGTTATTCTCAGAATCAGTGTCATGTTGGCAAAATTGCTTAATCGATAATCCATTTTTGCATTTCTACAATGACACTAGCATAAAATAAACTTAGTTTATGAATAGTGGGGCTAGCATTAGTAAGTGTTGTATGTGGACATATATACACATATAAACTATATGTAAGTTGTTGTCAAGTGCTTTCTAGTCTGTACC
>NW_006408600.1:4950456-4951808 GCF_000296735.1 Chrysochloris asiatica | reverse complement strand
CATATTAACCCGCAGTGCCACACCAAGACTCAATGTATATATATATGTAGCTAGCTAGCTAGATAGCTAGCTAGCTAGCTAGATAGATAGATAGGTAGAGAGAGAGAGATGTATAGATGTATATGTAAATTTTAGCATTTTAATAAAATAGGGAACATTATGACTCTGTAGTCCTGGTGTGGCACTGTGGGTTAATGCGCCAGACTGCAAAGCTGTTTGAACTGCAAGGTCAGTGGTTCAGGCTCACCATGTGCTCCTTGGAAACTTTATACAGGGTCTCTATGGGTCGGAACTGACTCGATGATAGTTAACAACAACAACAACGATTCTGTAGGGTAAGTACTAGATTGATGACCACAAGTTTAGTGGTTCAAGCTCACCAGATGTTACAGCAGGAGAAAGAAGTTTATTGCTCCTGCAAAGATTTGAAGTATGGGTCATGAAGTCGAGCCATCTTGGCTTTTGAAGGAGCATTCTGACTTTACTTTTTCCAATACAGATTTGCTTGTTCTTCCAGAAGTCCATGGTACCTTTAATATTCTTCTCCAGCATCATAAACCTATACAGGTTTATATCATAAAATTTATGAGTTGGAACGAACTCCATAGCCCACCAACCATCATCACAATATGAGCTTTATTTATGAAACAGAGCTCTTTGAGACTGGTCTGCAATACAAAGACATGATTTATTTAAAGGTCCTGAATGAGAGCCAGTAGAATTGTCTCTACCTTATTTTATAATAAATTGATGATTAATATGCTTTCTGTATTTTAAAGTATCAGAAATCTGTTTTAGTCTTGATAATCTTTTAAGTTGTTTCACAAAGTGAAAATTTATAATAATTTTATATAAGCAACATTAAAATAGGATTCTAAAAAGAGAAGAAAAAATGCTGGTTCTAAAAATGGGGATATAATTTTCTGGCAAGGATTGAGTAACTTCTAAACTAAAAGATGATGATTCAGCAGACATAGTGTCATTAAAATGGACTGTGTTAAGACAAAATAACTTTAAAACAGAAATATAACTCATATGGCATTTGATTATGTTGGAAAAGTGCAAAGTCTTCAAATCATTATAATTAAAGACCGTTTTATTTATTTATTTTGTCTTCCAGCCCTACAAGACAAGTTTGAATTGGAGAATATCTTCATTTAAGGAAATGTTAGGCATGTTATTAAGCTCAAATATAACTTCAGTTTAATAAGACCTTTAAGCCTCTGATAGCAAGTTGGTTACAAGTTGGATGGCTAATCTCAAGGTCAGCAGTTCAAAACTAACAGGAGTTCCACAGGATAAAGATGAGGTTTTCTGTTCCTATAAAGATTTATAGCCTCGGACACACAATA
>NW_006408600.1:4949566-4950191 GCF_000296735.1 Chrysochloris asiatica | reverse complement strand
GGCACTTAAGAACAACAATCTCATCACTGTTCAATTGATTTTGTATTGGGATAATATATATATTTTTAAATGCTCTCCTATGTATTTCCTCTTCTCACATTTTCTCATTTCTTTGGATAAAAACCTCATGTTTCACACAGAACCCTGAATTTTACATGGCATGTGAATAATCGAAGGGCAGTAGATGAAATAGTCTTGCAGTTGTTCATTGTTCTTGGGTGTTACAAATGAAATTCTAAGGCTCTTTCATACTCCCAGAGTGATGAGGGAGTTATAGAATACTTGCTACATGTTTAAGAGGAAAAATGCCATTGAGAGGGGTGAAGCTTTACATTTTAGTACATTAAATTGCAGTTATTCGGGTCTAACAACATCAAGACTGCCAACAAGAGACAAGGAAAGAAACAAGGAAGCAAGCAGAAACACTTTGTCTAAGGCATCTCCTGAAAATAAACCTGAAAGTATACTTGGTTGTTGTTATAAATTGCCATCAAGTTGGTACCACTGAAAGTGACCCTATGAACAGCAGAAGGAAACACTGCTTGGTTCTGCACCAACTTCACAACCATTGCTACATTTGAACCCATTGCTGCTGCCACTGTGCCAATCCATCTCACTGGGTCTT
>NW_006408600.1:4918443-4918996 GCF_000296735.1 Chrysochloris asiatica | reverse complement strand
GCAAATGGAAGAAATGAGGAGGTCCAAGAGCTGGACAGAAAATTTCAAAGATCAGCTCAAGAATATAAAGCTAAATATTACAACAAAATGTGCAGCAAAGATCTGGAATCAGAAAACCAAAAAAGAAGAACACGCTCAGCATTTCTCAAGCTGGGGGAACTGAAGAAAAAAATTCAAGCCTTGACTTTCATTATTGAAAGATTCTCTGGCGAAATTACTGAGTGATGCAGAAAGCATCAAGAGAAGATGGAAAGAATACACACAGTCACTCTATCAACAGGAAATGGTTGATGTTCAACCATTTCAAGAGGTAGCATATGATCAAGATCCAATTATACTGAAGGAGGAAGTCCAAGGTGCATTGAAGGAACTAGCAAAGAACAAGACATCAGGAATTGATGGAATAAAAATTAAAATATTTCAAGAAAGTTAGGTGGCACAGGAGGCACTCACTCATCTCTGTCATGAAATTTGGAAGACAACTATCTGGCCAACTGATTGGAAGTGATCCATATCTGTGCCCATTCCAAAGAGAGGTGACCCAACGGAATGC
>NW_006408600.1:4916856-4917536 GCF_000296735.1 Chrysochloris asiatica | reverse complement strand
CAGTAGTGAGGTTGGGCACTGTTTCCTTCTGTTGTGCATAAGGTCGCTATGGGTGGGTACTGACTCAATGGTATCTAACAACAACAACAACAACAACATGTTTCCATAGCAACCTATTTGAATAGTAATAAAAGTGAGACTCAAAGTAAAAGATTATTCACACACACACACATAACTTGAATACCTTAACAGCTATGAATATTTACAACAGTAAATTTAAATGGAACTAAGTTTTTGCAGTTTTGTTACACAATCCATTTTATTATTTGAATTAAAAATATATTTGGAATATTTCCTGCATATTAGTATCCATTAATAAAATGATTTTAAATCTCATATTTAAACTTACATTACTAACTCTTTATTAGTTTATTTTCAAGGAATAGCTTAAATATTATTGACGTAATTAGTTTTTGTTTTGTGGGTTTTTTCTTTTTCTTTTTGCTTTTTCATTCCTTCCTTTCTTTCTGCCACAAATTTATCATGGATTTTTGTATTTTCAACAACACATATGACATTAAATACTAACTTTGTGAAATTAAAGTGACATTAAGATGTGTGAAACAATATTTTGCATAGTATATTTAGTGTAGTGGTTATGAATTGAGCTGCAAACATCAGCAGTTCCCGGCTTTCTGCTCTCATAAATGTTTACAGTATTGGCAACCCTATACAGGATC
>NW_006408600.1:4897169-4912871 GCF_000296735.1 Chrysochloris asiatica | reverse complement strand
TTCTCGCTGCTGATTTTAAGACAATCAAAATAGCACACTTTCTCCACTGCTAACCATATGGTCGACATTTAGAATCTACAGCCACTTTACTGGAAAAAGATGATGTTTGCTGCTCCCACAAAGATTTACAGCCTCAAAAAAACTTACACAGGATTGCTGTGAGTAGGAACCAACTCCACAGCACATAATCACCACCACCTTCAGACCAATGGCACTCTGATGAGAATGATCTTTAGGGGAACTGTTTTATTTGTGAGTTAATTTACTTTTCAAAAGTACATTTAAAAAACTATCTTATGGACTCCTAATAATTATTGGAGTCCTGGTGTGGTTCTGATAATGCACTGGAACACAAGATCGGTTTGAACCACAAGGTCAGCTATGCAAACCCACCAACTGCTCCTTGGAAACTCTATACAGGGTCGTTGAGTCAGAATTAACTCAGACACTTAATAGCAACAACAATAATAGTTACTTTTACAGAATACATTTGTCTTACAGTATCATTCTTCTGTATTCTAGGTATTTTATTGCATGCATTGGAGCCATCAACGCCTCAAAAATAAAACATAACCCAGTATCTTGGTGGTAGAAATGATGCTGGAAATTGTATTAGAGAACTTTGCAAGACCAATACTCGTTCTTTGCAAATAAATTTGTAAAATAACATAAAAGACAACTATACACATATACCTCACCAGATGAGTTACACAGAAATCCAATTGATGACATCTGTGAAAAGAAATGGTGAGTCAAAACAAGGTTAGGTGCAAACTGTAGAACAGACCATCAATTACTCATATGCAAATTCTGTCTAAAGCTGAAGAAAATTAACACAAGTCCACTAGAGCTAAAACTTGAGCTAAAATAAATCCCACCTGAATTAAGAAATAATCTTAAGAACAGATTTGGTGTATTAGGCACTAATTATCAAAGACCAGAGTTGTTGTGGATGACATCAAGAACATGATACAGGAAGAAAGCAAAAAATCATTAAGAAGACAAGAAATAAGGAAAAGACCAAAATGGATGTCAGAAGAGAATCTGAATCTCACTCTCAAGCATAGATATGATAGAGCAAATGGAAGAAATTAGGAAATAAAATAGTTGAATACAAAATTTCAAAGATCAGTTCAAGAAGACAAAGTCACGTATTATAATGCATGTGTCAGTTCGAGAAGTATTATAATGAAATATGCAAAGACTTGGTATTAGAAAACCAAAAAGGAAGAACATGCTTAGCATTTCTCAACCTGAAAGAACTGAAGAAAAAAATCATTCCTCCACTTTCAAGAGTGAAAGATTCTAGGTGCAAAATATTGATTGATGCTGAGATGTCAAAAGAAGATAGAAAGTATATAAAGTCACTGTACCAAAAACAACTGGATGGTGTTCATCCATTTCAACAGATAGCATGTGATTAAGAACCAATGGTATTAAGGAAGAGGTCCAATGTGTAATGAAGGCATTGACAAAGAACAAGACTCCAGGAGTCTTGAAATCTTTCAAGAAATTGATGCAACACTGAAGGTATTCACACATCTATGCCAAGAAATTTGGAAGACAGCTACCTGACCAACTGATTGGAAGAGATCCATATTTGTGCCAATTCCAAAGAGAGGTTACACAACAGAATGCAGAAATCATGGAACAAAATCATTAATATCATATGCAAGTAAAATTTTGCTAAATAAAATTCAAAAACAACTGCAGTAGTACATTGACTGGAACATGCTAGAGGTTCAAGTATGAATCAGACAGGATGTGGAATTAGTTATATCATTGCTGGCATCAGATGGCTCTTGGATGAAAGCAAAGAACAGCTGAAAGATATTTACCTGTGCTTTATTGACTATGAAAAGACTTCTGACTGTGGTTCATGATAAACTTTGCTCCAACATTATGGAAAATGAGTATTCTGAAACACTTGTGCTCATGTGGAACCTGTACACAGACAGGTAGAGGTAGTTGTTTGAACAGAACAAGAGGGCACTATATGGTTTAAAATTAGGAAAGGTGTGAGTCAATGTTATGCTTTCTTCATACTTCTTCAATCTGTATGCTGAGCAAATGATCTAAGAATCTAGATTATATGAAGAAGAACATGACATCAGGATTGGAGGATGACTCATTAACAACCTAATAATGCAGATGATACAATCTTAGTTGCTGAATGTTAAAATAAATTAAAATATTTATTTATAAAGATTTAAAAAAATCACAGCCTTCAGTATGGGTCACATCTCAACAATGTCATTAATGTTCTATTGGAATGGAAATAACATTGTAAATTGCTGCATGAATTTATTTTTAAGTTTTTATTGTGCAATGAGTGATAGTTTACATGGTAGAATATTGGGTTTGCACTGATCCGGTCATATTTTGTATCATTGCAATGATTACAATTATAATCCATGCAGGCATCACCATTCAACAGTGTTTACTTCTATTCCCACTGTGGGTTTTTTGGGGGGATTTGTTTGTTTGTTTTTAATGTACACAAAACCACTCAGGAATACATAATCACTCAAACAACCAAAGGGCACATTCTGTATGCCTCCTGGATACCAGCACACAGCCTTTCTCCTTCCAAGAATCTAGAGTTCTAAGCTGCTCTATCTCTCCATGCCATCAATCATTGCATCCATCTCTGGTGTCACTGCTTCTCTGAAGAGGGTCCCACATTCCACTTGTGTTCTTCTCCCTTGATGGTGGTAGGGTCCTCTGTTTCTGAAATGTAAGATTAACAGCTCCCACCCCCCACCCCTGTTTTTTGTTACAAAATTTGTAAATCTGCAGTTGTGATAATCACAGCCAAGAAACACTGTCAGATATAATTCCAGAAAATGAGCTCCTCAGATTGGAGGGCACTCAAAGTAGAATTGACCATGATAATATGAATGGAGTAAAGCCTATGGAGTAAAGCCTTCAGGACCTTTATTTGCTGATGTAGCACAACTCAAAATGAAGAGAAACAGATGTAAACATCCGTTAATAATCAGAACTTGAAATGTACAAAGTACGAGTTTGAGAAAATTGTAAATTATCAAAAATGTAATGGAATGTATGACCATAAAAATCTTAGGCATTAGTAAGCTGAAATGGGCTGGTATTAGCCATTTTGAATCTGACAATCACATGATTTACTATGCTGGGTCTGACAAATTGAAAAGGAATGGTGTTGCATTCATCGACAAAAAGAAGAAATCAAGATCAGTCATGAGGTACAATGCTGTCTGTGATAGGATAGTATCCATGCACCTATAGTGAAGAACAGTTAGTGCCACTATTATTCAAATTCATGCACCAACTCTAAACCCAGTTAGGATGAAATAGAGGAATTCTACCAATTTCTTCAATCTGAAATTGATCAAATTTGCGGTCAAGGTGTATTGATCATTACTAGTGATTGGAATGCAAAGGTTGGAAAAAAAGAGGAAGGATGAGTATTTAGAAAATATAGCCTTGGTGATAGAAATGATGTTATAGATTGCATGATAGAGTTCTGCAAAACCAATGATTTATTCATTTTATGTACCTTCTTTAGACAGCATAAGAGACGATTATACACATGGACCTCAATAGATGGAATGCACAGAAATCAAATTGACTACATCTGTGGAAAAAGAAGATGGAAAAGCTCCATTTCATTAGTGAAAACAAGGCCAGGGGCAGATTGTGGAACAGACCATAAATTACTCATATACAGATTCAAACTAAAGTTGAAGAAAATGAAAAAAAGTCCACGAGAGCCAAATATGACCTTGAATATATCCCACCTGAATTTAGAGATCATCTGAAGAACAGATTTGGTTTTGTTCTATAGATTTTGAAAATATTATGTCTTGGGTCAGACCCTCTTCAGATCTCAAGGCGACATCTTTGCTTTTTAATACTTTCAACAGGTCGTTTGCAGATTTGCCCAAAGTAACATGCCATCTATTTTTATTATCTTTCTAAATTGAAGGATTTATAGTTCTGAATTATTTTAATTCTGATTAATCTCAATATTCCTTTTCAAAAAATAATTTCTAGAAAAACTTGGCCACGTTATAATTACTCATGATTCTCTGAGCACCCACATTGCCCTTGGAACAGTGTAAGATTAAAAAATAAAAATAATAATGGTCACAATTGCAAAAAAGAAACAGAAATTAAAATGCACAGGGACAGGAAGACTAGATTTTCACAAAGTAAATGTAGCAGCAATACACAAAAGTGCAAGGGCTCCTGGATCCAGTTGCTGTGAGTCAGAATTGACTGACAGTAGTGGGTTTGGATTGATTTATGCATATACTTCTTATATTTCTATATTGTGATACTTTTTTTACTACATTATTTTTGGAAGGCATCTTGCAAAATAAAGGAGAAGTTCTTTGTGTCAATCTATGAATGATTTTTTTATGGTCATATGTGGTGTTTTGATTTTTTTTTATTATTATTAACCAAAAATACCTACTCGAGGTAGTATTTATGAATGTATAAAATAAACTTAAATTTCCCAATTAGCTTTATCTCATTTGTCCCTTACTCTACTTAGAAAGCAAGTCTATATACAATTTTACTTTCCTTAAAATTACTATATAATTCAATGATAGTGTTTTAATGATAGCAAGAAACATAAATGATTTATTAATTTTGTTTAACACATCTTGTTTTATCATCAAAATATTAATGTTCTGTATTTAAATTCTATGTGGAGTCTTCAATTTAATGTATATGAGACAAATAAATGATGGCATATAATAAACTAAACATCTCTGGATAACAAAGAAAATGCAAAATTCATGAATTTTAAATACTTTTGTTGATTTCTGAAAAATATATCATTTACACAGAAAGGATTTAGTAAAAATGTCAAGCAACCACTATTCTTATCTTTTTAATCAAGCTATTTTTATATCTATGTATGTATCATCTAGTCTTCTGCTACCTATTATTAAATAGAAAAATAAAATATTAAAGTGAAGTTTCTATCACTTTAGCTTCTAAAGTATCAATATTACTTAAAATTAATAGCTTGGTAGGAATAATTGTTCTTAAAAATAATTTGGAACCATATTTTGCATTTTATTTCTGATTTGTTTTGTTTATTCATATTTTACTTGAAATGTGAATCTTGCTTAATAGTTCCTACTATGTAGTTAAAAATACGATTAATCAGAAAATATTTTAAGAAAGACAAATTGCAAATCAAATAATTTGAGTTAGTACTGCATCCTCTACCTCTCTATAAAAACTAAGCAGCAAATGTTAGCAAAATAAAAATTCAAAGAATTCCAGCAAAAATAGTATCTGTTCACTGTTACATGGCCAGAGTTTGTTTACCTTAATATATTTGATCACAAATCACTTTCTCTCTGTCACATAATATATAATTCGTATTCCATAGCAACTGTGCTTGACATAAAATATTTAAAGAAGTATTGATGTACATAACTTTTTTATATAAATTTATAAAATCACATTTGCTGGTATGTAAATAATACTGGAAAATAAAAGCCTCTATTTTTCTGCTTTAAATCTTTTTTTCATTTTTACTGTTGTAGTTGTTGTTAAGTGTCATTGAGTTGGTACTAACCCATAGCTACCTTACGCAGAGCAGGATAAAACAATGCTCCAACCTCACTATTGTTGGCATGCTTGAGTCCATCCATGCTTCCATGAGGCCATCCATCTCATTGGGAGTCTTCCTCTATTTCTCTGACCATCCACCTTACCAAACATGATATTCTTCTTCAGAGACTGCTCCCTCCTGACAATATGACCAAAGTATGAGTGACAAAGTTTGGCCACCTTGGCCTCTAAGGAGCACTCTGGCTGTATTTCTTCCAAAACGGATCAATTGGTTCTTTTTGCAGCCCATGGCACTTTCAACATTCTCCTCCAACACCATAACTCAAAAGCATCAATTTTTCTATGGTCTTCCTTATTCGCTGCCCAGCTTTCACATGCATCTAAGGTTATTGAAAATACCATGGCTTGGGTCAGGCACACCTTAGTCCTCAAGTTGGCATCTTTGCTCTTCAACACTTTAAAAAGGTCTTGTGCAAAAGATTTGCCTAATACAATACGTCCTCTGATTTCTTGACTGTTACTTCCTTGAGTGTTGATAGTTGATCCAAGAAGAATGAAGTCCTTGACAACTTCAACCTTTTCTCCAATGATAAGAATGTTTTTTTTATTGGTCCTGTGGTGAGGAATTCTGTTTTCTTTACATTGAGATGAAATCCACTACAAAGGCTGTGCTGTTTGATCTCCATCAGTAAATGTTTTAAGTCCTCTTCACTTTCAGTAAGCAAGGTTGTATCATCTGCATATCACAGGTTGTTAATGAGTCTTCTTCCAATCCTGATGCCCCATTTTCTTCATAGAACCCAGCTTCTTGGATTATATGCTCAGCATATAGGTTGAATAAGCATGGTGAAAGAATACAACCTTGTCTCACACCTTTCTTAATTTTAAAACATTCAGTGTTCCCATGTTCTCTTCCAACAACTGCCTCTTAGTCTGTGTACAGATTCCTCATGAGCACAATTCAGTGTTCCAGAATACTCATACTTCTCAATGTTGTCCGTAGCTTTTCATGATCCACACAATTGAAAGCCTTTACATAGTCAATAAAGCACAGGTAAACATCTTTCTGATATTCTCTGCTTTCAACCAAGATCTATCAGACATCAGCAATGATAACCCTTGTTTCATGGCCTCTTCTGAATCCAGCTTGAACCTCTGGATGTCAGAAGAGACACTGAAACTTGCTCTCCATCGTAGAGATGCTAAAGTAAATGGAAGAAATGAGGAGGTCCAAGAGCGGAACAGAAAATTTCAAAGATCAGCTGGAGAAGATAAAGCCAAATATTACAACAAAATGTGCAAAGATCTGTAATCAGAAAAGCAAAAAGGTAGAACACACTCAGGGTTTCTTAAGCTGGGGGAACTGAAGAAATAATTCAAGCCTGGACTTTTGTTATTGAAAGATTCTCTGGGCCAATTACTGAAGGATACAAAAAGCATCAAGAGAAGATGGAAGGAATACACACAGTTAGTATACCAAAAGGAAGTGGTTAATGTTCAACCATTTCAAGAGGTAGCATATGATCAAGAGCCAATGATACTGAAGGAGGATGTCCAAGGTGCAATGAAGGAATTAGAGAAGAACAAGGCACCAGGAATTGATGTAATAAAAATTGAAATATTTTTTTAAAAGTCAGGCGGCATAGGAGGCACTTGCTCATCTCTGCCAAGAAAATTGGAAGACAACTATCTAGCTGACTGATTGGAAGAGATGCATATTTGTGCCCATTCCAAAGAGAGGTGACTCAACAGAATGCAGAAATTGTTGGACAATCTCTTTGATATTCCATGAAAGTAAAATTTTGCTAAAGGTAATACAGAAATGGCTACAATCATGTTTACTGTAGTAACTAATTATGATGGCTGTTCTAATAATAATCAATTTTACCAGGCATCAATGTAACACTTTGACTTCCTCCTCAGATTCCCATTCTACCTCATATTTTATAAAATTATGGAGCATAAACATTAGTAATTCTGCCCTATAAGTGGGAAAAACACATTTACCAAATGTAACATAACTTGTTAGTAGCAGTATGGGAATTCTAATCCAGATTTTTTTATATTTTAATCTTACAACTAAAGAGCTTTGATGGCTTAGTGGGTTATGGATTGGGTTGTTAAAGTCAGCAGTTCAAATTCACCTGGTGGTCCATGAGAGAAAGATGAGGTATTCTTCTCCCATAAAGATTTACAGCCTCAGAAAACATATATAGGGTATATAGGGTAGCTGTGAGTCAGAACTGACTCGACAACACACAACCAGCCAGCCAGCCAGTCTTACAACCCGTCAAGTATCTTAAATTCAAAGGATTTTCCAAATTAAACCAAAGAAAAACATGTACTAAAAATATTCAGGATTTAAATGATTCATTCTCTTTGTTTCTCAAAAATAGAAACAGAGCAGGCCAAGTTGTTAACAATAACTTCTGTGTTTTGGATTTCTGAAAACTGTTATGCCAAAGCAATCCCAAAGTTGAATTTTATCAATGATGAGAATATTCATAACTCATAAAATTCACAACCATTAATTCAACAACACAAATTTAATAATGACTTTTAAAACATCGGAAAAAATCAGCCTATTCTTTCTATTACTCCCCTCTTTGTAATCCTATATTAACAAACTTTGAAATTTTTCTCTAGGTTTTTATAATGATAAAGGCAAACACACATACAATACAAAATTTTTGTCCACTGGTTTTACAAAATACAGCCTTGTTATATACACAGTTTTTGTTTTTCTTTATAATTTAACAAAAATTAGTGAAAATATTTCCAAAAGAGCAGACATAATTGCAATTCATTCTTTATAATGACAGCACTTTATTTCACTGTGATTGTGGATTAATGACAATACTTTTATTTTTTTTTTTATGTGTGTGTGTGTTTTGTTTTTACCCTCATTAAAAAGACAACCCTAGATGCCTTTACTTATTTATCCCTGAATCCTAACAGTTTTTTATTTCTGAGTAACAGGAACTCTGGTAGCGTTAGAAACTACCAGCGGCTCCGGGGGAGAAAGATGAGGCGTTCTGCTACCGTGAAGATTTACAGCCTCGGAAACCTTATACAGGGTCGCTATGGGTCGGAACCGACTCGACGGCACTTAACAACAACAACAACAACAATAGAACCATGAGAGTAAGGTGCTGTTATTTTTGGGTGCCATTGAGTTTGTTTTTGACTTATAGTGATTTAAAATGAGAACATAGAATTACCCCAGAGGATTTGTTGGCTGTACTCTTTATAGAAACCGATTGCTAGATCTCTGTTCCATGGAGTATCTTAGTGGGTTTGAATTGTCAACATTTCATTTAGCAGCCAGGCACTTAACTTTTGTGCCATCCTGTCTCCTAGAAATACGATTAATGGGTCAAAAAGTATTTGCATCTTAACTGCAGTAGATATTAGCACATTGTTTTCCCATTTCTTCTTTTACTTCATAAGAATACCTGGTTTTCTAATAATTTTGCTAGTAAGCCTTCTTCAGTTTCCAATGAACTGTGTATAAATTGATACTTTGTTGATGCTTGTGTTTCCCCAAATGGTATTAAATCTGAGAAACTTTTCATATGTGCATTGGCTATTTCAGCATTCTCTTAACAACAGCCACAAGAAATCCTCATTATTTCCTTTACTTATTTTTATTGAATTTTTGTCATTTTCTTTACAATTTAAAAGTACCCTTAATTTATTATAAAAAATAGTCAACATATCATAAATACTTTCCCCATATCCATTATTAAATTTGTTAGTGGCATCAATTTTCCTTCAAAAACTATTGTTGTTGTTGCTAAGTGCAGTCCAGTCTGTCTGACTCATAATGATCCAGTACAGTTTCTGAGGAGCAGCTTGGAGACAACAGACAATAACAAATTATATAAAGAAACAAGATAAAATGGCTTAAAAGAGCAAAACAAAGTGAAAGAAAACCTTCAAAGAAAGAAATGATAATAGACATAATTAGGAAGGAACTCAATAAACATATTTTGGATCCTAGATTGCATCTCAATGTAAAGAAAACAAGATCATTAGACCTGGACCAATAAATAATATCATTATAAATGGAGAAAAATTGAAATTGTCAACGACTTCATTTTGCTTGGGTGCACAATCAACACTAAAGGAGTCAGCAGTGAAGAAATCAAACATTGTATTTTATTAGACAAATCTGCTGAAAAAGTTATCTTAAAAGTGTTCAAGAGCAAAGAGGTCAGTTTGAGAACTAAGGTGTACCCTGACTCAATCTGTGGTATTTTCAAACATCTCATATGCATGTGAAAGTTGGACAATGACTAGAGAAGATCATATAATTGATACTCTTGAGTTAAGATGTTGGAGAAAAATATTAAAAGTACCATGAATTGCCAGAAGAACAACAACAACAAAAAATCTATGTTGGAAAACATATAGCCAAAATGCTCTATAGAATTCAAGATTATGATACTTCATCTCTCATACTTTGGATATGTTTTTAGGAGGGACCAGATTATAGAAAAAGACATGATGCTTAGTGAAATGGAGAGTCAGCACAAAACAGGAATACTCCCATGAACACATGTATTAACCCTGTGACAGCAAAAATGGGCTCAAATGCAATAACAATTATGAAGATGATACGGAACCAGGCAGTGTTTCACTGTATTATGTATAGGGTGGTTGAGTTGGACCCAACTTGAAGGCAATTAGCAACAACAACAAAATAGATCAAGAAAAGCAGAGAAACAAAAAAAAAAAAAAAAAAAAAAAAAGGAATACAATGCTAGAATAAAATGATTTTTAAACGTTAATAGCAAATTTACTAAATACTTCCAAAGGGCTACCCATGTCTTATATAATCCTTACAACAACTTTTACAGTATGAACTATTGCTGTTGTTGTTAGTTGTGATAAATTGATTCCCACTCATGGAGATGCTATATGCACACAGTCACTGTACCAAAAAGAAATACTTGATGTTCAACCATTTCAAGAGGTAGCATATGAATAAGAGCCAATGATGCTTAAGGAAGAAGTGCAAGGTGCATTGAAGTCATTGGCAAAGAACAAGGCACTGGGAATTGGTGGAATACAAATTGAAATCTTTCAACAAAGTTAAGCAGCACTCTAGGCATTCGCTCATCTATGCCAAGAAATTTGGAAGTCAACTACCTGGACAACTGACTGAAAGAGCTGTATCTGTGCCCATTCAAAGAGAGGTGACCCAATGGAATGCGGAAATCATTGAACAATATCTTTGATCTCCTGTTTGAGTAAAATTTTACTAAAGATAATACATAAATGGCTGAAATCATACATTGACAGAGAACTTGCAGAGGTTCAAGCTGTTTTCAGAAGATGACGTGGAACAAGGGATATCATTGCTAATGTGGAGAGTTAGAGAAAAAGAGGAAGACCCCCAATGAGATGTATTGGCAAATTGGCATCATCAGTGAGCTTAAATTTAGCAACGATTGTGAGATTGGCTGAGGTTTGGGCAGTGTTTCATTCTGTTGTGCATAGGGTCTCTATGAGGTTTGGGCAGTGTTTCATTCTGTTGTGCATAGGGTCTCTATGAGGTTTGGGCAGTGTTTCATTCTGTTGTGAATAGGGTCTCTATGAGTCGGTAGCAATTCCATGAATCCAAACAACAAAGAAATACGCAGTGATTGAGTCTATGCTACAGAATCTGTATAGTTATCAGTGGGGTCATCTGGAAGGTGAAGTTGCAATTCTTTGGGCCCTATATTGCCCATATGTTGTTTTACCCTTGCTTTCCTGTGTAGAGGGTACTGTTTAACTAACTACTTCAGTAGTTTAAAAAGACATGTTATTAATTATGGATTCTGATGATTTTAAAAATAACTTACAGACTAAAATAATGATTAAAATTACAACTCATCATTAAGGTCATTTACTGAATTTAAAAATAAATTAATCTTTCTAAATAAATATTATTTTCAACTATTCTGTGTAATGGTGATTTATGTAAGATTAATTTTTAAAAATGAGTTCTGCTTCTGAAAGAGTTTTCAAAACAAGAAGGAAGAGTTTACATGTATAGGAATAATATTTTCTTATTTGTGGATACAAAATAAGAAAAAATAATAATAAAACTGAAATCTCTTATAAACACTTTAAAAGAGAAAACTATGAAAACATCGATTGTTTCCGTCAATAACATATATGCCTAGTTTCTAATACTATTTTCTTAGGCTTTCTAATGTTTATGCTGCATTTTGAAAATTAGATGTCAACAATTTCATTATGATTTATAGGTATGAACATATATCTGTTATTATTATGAAGATGACTGTACTTTGCCATTTGTCTTAAATATACATGCCAAGACACATGAGCATTTTCATTCATTATGCTTGTTTTTGCTATTATAATTATAATATTAGATAGATTGTGATTTGACTAGAAATGCTATGTTTCTATTATAAATTATTAATTTATATGTATGTATCTAAAAATAGCTCATGTAGTACTGCAGGATAAGCACTGGACTGCTAACTACAAGGTCTGTGATTCAAATCCACCAACCATTCCTGGCTATCCTATATGAGGTCACTCTCAGTCAGAACATCTAAAACGAACTTGACAGTCTTTTTAATGTCAAGTTTTATAATGTTTTATGGAAAACAGTGCATTTAGTTTGATATTCAAAAGTAGTTTTTATGTATATGCTGTTATAGTTAAGCGTTCTCCAGTTGGTTCTGATTCATAATGACCAAGTATAAGGTTTCCAAGGCTGTAAATCTTTGCAGGAGTAGAAAGTATCATCTTTCTTAGGAGTGGCTGGTGGGTTGAATCACTGCCCTTATAGTTCTAGGTCCAGTGCTTACCATTAACAGCCACCATGCAATGTATTTTGTTAGTTATCCAATAATGTTTTATGTATATAGTATAATTTTATCTATAAATGATGATATTGAAAGACTTTATGGATATCTGAATGTTATGTAATTTTGACTAGACAAATTGATTTTCAAGGAAAGAAGTTGTAATAGATTTTGTAGAGTTGGGAGATCCATCGCCACCCTATTCTATTTGTTTTACGTTCTGGTGCATTGCTAGGGGTGAATTAATGTGCTATGTACAATCACTCTGAACCTGAAAGACAAATGTTGAGTGCACCAACAGCCCGGTCTCTTTAAGACTAAAGAATTTTCTGACTGCTACATTTCAAAAACCAGATAGCTGAAAGAGAGCAGCGTTTTTTAGAGCAGCCCTCCCACATTAGTAGAAGTCCATTTTCCCTATTCCATTTCTGCGTTTCAAGAGGAAGAGATGGAGTCTATTTCTCAGAAGTTTAGTGGAGAAAATAAAAAGGAACAAACGCAACTCTGTCTTAGTAAGTCTAAATTACTTACATGTAACCTCAGAGTCGTTGAGAGCCTCACAATAAAGCTCAGCAAGTGCCCGCTGTAACATGGACGTGGTGGTGCATGAAAAGAAGGCCTCTTCAGGGCTTATTCACCTCTGAATCTGTTGATGTTCCATGGCCTTGAAGTCTCTAGAGTGTCCATGTACCTTTATTTCTTTTTGGTGTATTTGGATCTCTGCCTGTTTACTATAGTGCTGATGCCGCATGAAAAGAAACCGGGCTGAGATGTTTTATCTCTTGTCAGAGCTTGCTTCAATTAAATTAATGGACCCATTCAGCTCACTCTTTCCCCTTTCAGATGCACCCTGATGAATACATTAAAAAGATCTTAAGTCTCAAGATGGTACATCATGGTATTAGCCAGTGCACTCAATTCCCTCTCCCTTCTTTTTCTGTAAATCAAATCATTAATGAGATCTCTACCTCAATAAAGCACTTCATGAATATTTTCTGGCAAGAGGAAAAAATGCCCTCTTTGCTTGTAGTAGAGCTTTTATCTCTCTCTGTGTAGGATTTTGTGAGCAAATGTAGTAATATTGAAATGACAAAATATTGACTAATTCTTGCAGTTGGTTCTTCACATCTGAGAAGGATTAAAGGGTTATATACACTGTTCAGCAAGTGATGTGTCTGTCAATATGCTGTGGATGTTTTGTGCTCTATGTGTAAGCTGTAAACATCAACTCAGATGAATCAGTTTTGTCAGAATTTAATGCCACTGAATAAGGACATATGTTTTCCGTGGGAAGCACACAATCCCAAGTACTCTATATATGGTGTTATGGGCAAAACCAAAAAGCTGTGAGCAAGTGCTTATATTTATCAATATTCTTTTGTTCTTTTTATTAAATTTTAAGGTTTCATATTTTAGCAATAATGAGATCAGCTGCTTCTATCTCACAGCTTAAAATTAAAAATTTACTCTAGAAAAATAAGAGACTATGTTGTTATTGTTAGGTGCCATCAAGTCAGTACTTACTCACAGTGACCCCATAAACCACAAAAGGAAACACTGCCCAGTCCTGCTTTATGCCTACAATTGTTTTTCCACTTGAGCCCATCGTTGCTGCCATTATGTCAATCTATCTTATTGTGGATGTCTTCCTCCTTTTTGCTGATTCTCCATTTTGCAAAACATGTCCTCCAGGAACTGGTCCCTGCTGAAAACGTGCCCCAAGTATGAGAAACAAAGTCTCACCATCCTGGTTTCTAAGGAGAATTGTGGCTATAATTTCTTCCCAGACATATTTTTTTTGTTCTTCTGGAGGTTTCTTCTCCAAAACCATAACTTATCTGCATCAATTCTTCTACAGTCTTCCTTATTCATTGTCCAACTTTCACTTTCATATGAAGCAATTGAAAATATCATGGTTTAAGACAGACAAAACTTGGTCTTTAACATTTTTTATTCTTGAACACTTCAAAGAAGTATTGTACAACAGATTTGCCTAATGCAATAAGTCCTTTGATTTCTTGGCTGCTCTTTACATGAGTGTTGATTGTGTATACAAACAAAATTAAGTCTTTGAAAACCAGAATTTTCTCCATTTATCATTATAGTATTCATTGGTCAAGTTGTGAGGATTTTTGTTTTCTTTACATTGAGATGTCTTCCATACGGAAAGGAGCTCTGGTAGCATAGTGGTTATGAGTTGGGCTGATAATGTCAAGGTCAGCAGTTCAAAGCTACCAGCCATTCCATGAAAGAAAAATGAGGCTTTCTGCTCCCATAAATATTTATAGCTTCAGAAACATTATACGGGGTCACTATGAGTCTGAACTGACTCCACGGCATACCACTACCCACCCCCACCCATACTGAAGGCTGTAGTCCTTGATCTTCATCATTATTTTAAGTTCCTCTTCATTCCAAGCAAGCAAGATTGTGTCATCTGCATATTGCAGGTGGTCAATGAGTCTTCCTCCAATCCTGGTGACATGTTCTACTTCATATAATCCAGTTTCCCAGTTACTTTTTGTTTTCCTTCCATGTTCTTTTAATGCTTTCTGCATAATTCAATATTTTACCCATAGAAATCTTCAATTTTGCAAGTCATGACTTGACATTTTTTCTTCATTTCTTTCAGCTTGAGAAATGTTAAAAGTGTTCATCCCTTTTAGTTTTCTAATAACACTCTTTGCACATTCCATAACACTTAGTCTTCTCAAAATGGCCTTTTAGATTTTCTGTTCAGTGTGAATGAATTGCCATTTTGATGCCATGTCAATAGAAGTGTCAATAATTCTTCAGGAAAGTATTGCTGTTGTTATTAAGTGCCATCTAGTCTGTCACAACTCATATCAACTCTATATAAGGTTTCTCAGGCTTTAAATCTTTGTGGGATAACAAATTCTTATCTTTCTCCCACAAATCAGTTCTTAGGCTTGAACTGCCAACAATGTGATTCACAATACATTGCTTATCATATGGAGCCACCATGCTTCCCAGGGAAGAGGGCAGCATCTGGTTGGTGTTACTTAGAATGATTCTGCACAAAATTAATCTTCAGAACATCCTTAACTGTAGAGGTGAAGGGCATTCATGAAGACGGCATTTTGCCCCTGTCCAGGGTATTGATTTGCTTGGTGAAAGTGAAGAAAACATAAAATATTTACTGATGAAAATCAAAGAGCACAGCCTTCGGTATGGATTGCATCTCAATGTAAAGAAAACAAAAATCCTCAACACTGGACCAATAAACAACATTCTCATCAACAGAGAAAAGATTGAAGTTGTCAAGGACTTCATT
>NW_006408600.1:4894664-4896584 GCF_000296735.1 Chrysochloris asiatica | reverse complement strand
TGCATTCTGCTGTGCTTAAGGTTGCTATGAGTCAGTACCAACTCGATGGCACCTAACAACTACAACAAGGTAATACACCACTATTCATTGTCAATCCCAATTTTGTTAGAACTGTGGAAGGTACAATCTATCCCATCAGACCCTTGGGAATTGTGACATACAGATTCAACAGTATAGTGACAATCTCTTGCTGAGATCACTTCTGTCTCTGGCACTTGCAGTGACATCATGGGTTCTAGAATGACAGCATCTTGCAGGAGAAAAAACAAAAAACAATTTCAGATGATATGCAGAAGAACTGTATGATGGCATCAGAATCCTCCCTCACTCCTCTTCAAGAAATATAGGACTCTATCTGGTGGTGACTCTCTCTTTGCCCCACTTATGTTGGCTGTGAGTACACATAAATGAGGGTATGTAAGCAAACACTTCATTATTTTATCTCTTCTCATTTTGGACAACATACATTTCAATTGCCCATTCCAATATCTATCAAACCATTAGTTTGAGGGTGGTAAGCAACATTGTGTGTCCATTTAACATACTGTTCCTTGGCCAATTGCTGCATCTTGTGTGATGTCAGTGTGTTCCTTGCTCTGAGGAAATATAATGTGGTCGCCCAAATTGATGCAGTATCTTTTCTTTTAAGTCCTTCATTGTGCTATTGGCATCTCCATCCATTACAGGATACGCAAAGCCCAGTTTAAAGTATCTATTCATGTGAGAATCCATTTGTAGTCACCTGATGCCACTGATTTCATTGGTCCAATATTAAAAATTGCTAGCTACATAAAGGGCCTTCTCCTGAGATTCTGCCCCATATCCATCTACAATCTTTGTCTTTCTTGCTGGCAGAAAGAACCATCCTTATTGGTATTTTATGCCTCAGAGAGTGAAAGATGGATGTGTCTATATTCAGCCCATCTCTTCATTACTGCAGCACCTACATGTCGGCACTTTTCATGGACCGAATTGGATACTTCAGTATAGTGTACCAACATGTTAACTTGATAATTCCAATCACTTTCTGGCTTATGATAGGCATCAACATGTCTGAATCTATCATACCCTTTAAATACCCAGAGTGCTTTCCGTAGGTCTGTTTTTTAAGTTTTTATTGTGAATTATGTGGGTTTACATGGGAGAACATCAGTTTTACATTCATCCTATCGTATTTTGTTTCATTGCAATGATTAAAATCCCCTCCATGCATCATCAAATAACCAAAGGATACACCTCACAGGCCCACCCCCTTGGCTATCAGCACACAACCCCTCTTCATCCCTGATTCCCGTGTCCCCAGCCACTCCATATGTCCACGTCATCATCTCTTTCTCCATGCCTGGTGTCACTGGCTCTCTAGGTAGGGTCAAGCTCTCTGCTCTTCTCACTTGATGGTTCCAGGGACCTCTGCTCCTGGGCTGCAAAATCAATCACTCCCCTCCTTTTGTCAAAAAACATTTACCTCTATATTTCCTACCCTTACAGTCAGTCTTGATGGCAATTATTCACTATTGTACCACAAGAGTCTTATCCCTATTTTCTTTTGCCAGCCCAGTCCCAGCCCAGTGGAGGTTCTACATACCCCTATCCCATCTGGAACTAGGCTCCCTCTTGAAAGCTTGTAAGCCAGTCACTTCTTGCCTTTACAGCTCCACCAGTTGGCAGTTCAAGTTCACCAGCTGCTTCTTGGAAAACCTCTACAGGGTCGTTATGGGTCGGAACTGACTCGATGGCACTTCACAACAACATCTAAGTAACCCATCCCTGTCAACCCTGTGTACGGAGGGGGTGGGAGTGATCCTTGCTGTAAAGATGTATTTCCTTTCTTGATCTACTACATCCATATGTATAGGTAAAGTTTATCAAATTGTAGTGGCTTACTGGTTTTTTTGTTTTTGTTTTTTTTCTTTTTCTTCC
>NW_006408600.1:4892352-4894080 GCF_000296735.1 Chrysochloris asiatica | reverse complement strand
ATGGGATTCTGGTTTCCACCTATGCTCTTATGCAATGTGTGAGCTCCACAGAAGGTCTCTTTCACTGGGCAGGTTCTAGCCCCCTTTACGTTACTGTAATTATTTATAAGCTGAAGACAGACTTACAAGCCTTCTATTGAGATGTTTCTGGCTATTCCTCCCCCCACCCAAGGGTCTATTTCATAATGGTAGGAAAGGGGAAACCAAGAATTAAAAGACAGCCAAGCATCTTAACATTATTGCTGTTGTTAAGTGCTATCAAGTTGAATCCATACCAAAGCAACCCAGTGAAGGGTTTCTGAGGTTGTAAATCTTTACGGGAGCAGAAAGCCTCATTTTTGTCCCATGGAGCAGCTGGTAGTTTCAAACTGCTGATCTTGTGATTCACAGCCCGATTAGTAACCACTGTATGCCCCTCTTTTACCCTTTCAAACCATTCATCAATCCCTGTATCCCGAAGCCCTGTTACTCCAAGGTTGTGCATACATTGTCATTTACATCTGTCCCATTTAGCCCATGCAAACCTGCCTAACTAATCTCCCATCTTCCTTGTTCTTCTATTCCCCTCACCCTTCTTGTGTATTGCCTGCCCCACCTCACAACACCCAAAGTTTCCTGTGTCTATTCCTCACCCTGTGCTCTATTTTCCCCACCCTCCCTCCCCTGCTCTCTTCCCATACATCCCAGTGATCAGCAATTATATACAAATATTTTTGTTTTTTATTTCCCTTTTTGGGTGGGTTCGTTTTCTTAGTCTTAATAATGGTCCTATGCAGTATTTATCCTTTTGTGACTGACTAATAATGGCCATCACTCATCTGTCAGTATGTGATTCTGAAAGTTATGACACTCGTATTTTAAATGCCAACAGGGTCACCAATGGTGGATAGGTTTCAAATGAGCTTCCAGAAAAAGACAGACTAGGAAGAAAGAGTAATGAACTACTTCCGAATATTTAGTCACTGAAACCTTATGTATAGCAGATATAGTATCAGATATAGTGCCAGAAAATAAGCCCCTCAGGTTGGAAGGGAATCAAAATGTGACTTGGGAAGACCTGCCTTCTCAAAGTGGACTTGACCATGTTGACGCGAATAGAGTAAGCCTTGGAAGAAATGCCCACGGGACCTTCATTTGCTGATGTGGCACAACTCAAAAGGAAGAAAAACAGCTGTAAACATCCACTGAAAATCAGAACATGGAATGTACAAAGTATGAATCTGGGAAAATTGGAAATTGTCAAAAATGAAATGGAGAAGGCGGGGCATGATGACAGCTAGGGTGGAAGTGCAGTGAAGTTCACCATCAGCAATACCATAGAATACCAGGCAGAGCAGATCCAGGGCAGAGCTTCAAACCTTGGAACCACAGAGATAGGAATATTTTGAAGGTTTGAAGGCCTACAGATTGTGGAACTTGAAGCTGAAATAGAAAATTGCATACTTTTGAATCTGCTGGGCTGGGCCCAGAGGCCCGGAGCTGACATATTGTGCGAGACCAAACTACAAGACAAACAGAGGAGTAGAAACAACACGGAAAACCCTTGGAGCAAAGTTGGAGATTGGCAGTTTTGCTTTGTTCTTATTTTCTTCTCTTTTTTCTTTTCTTTTTTTTTTTTTTGGTGTCTGGTCATTAGCATGCCCACTTTTGCCCACCTCTGTTCTGGGACTAGAGGGGGAGCCAGAGAAAGTGAACACCCCCCACTCTCACCACTGCTGAGTTATTTTG
>NW_006408600.1:4853976-4859101 GCF_000296735.1 Chrysochloris asiatica | reverse complement strand
CATGTCAGGGCACAGTGTAGGACCTTGGCACTGGTTTAGGGGCAGCATCAGGTAGACAATCAACTAAGACTTGGACAGGCCACTGCAGAACCAATGGCATGGAGCACAGGAACAGGCATGTAGGGCCCTCTGGAAGGCATTCCGTTTTCCAGGCACATTCACCAGACAGGTGCAACAGGCAAACAAACAATAAATCAGGTTCCTGACTCAGGTTCAAAGAACAGGCGTTTGGAGGATGCAGATGCAAGACCCAGACACAACGGGGAAGACAGTGAGACTTTCCTGTATGTCCATTATTTTGGGTGCAGGCCACATACCCAAGGAAACATCCTTTCAATTGATTGGCTGCTCATAGCCAATCATCGTAGAGTCAACTATCACTGCTAAACAATGGGAAACCCTGGCTCAATCAAGTTAACACAGAACCTATCAACACCATTCATCTTTGGTCATATGATACCTCTTGAAATGATTGAACACTGACCACCTTTTTGGCCTTGAAGGAGAACTCTGGCTGCGCTTGTTTCAAAACAGATCTGTTGGTTTTTTTGGCAGCCCATGGCACTTTCAGTATTCTCCTCCAACACCACAATTCAAAGACATCAATTCTTCTACAATCTTCCTTATTCACTGTCCAGCTTTCACATATGCATATGAAGTTATTGAAAATACCATGGCTTGGGTCAGGTGTACCTTAGTCCTCAAGGTGACATCTTTGCTCTTCAACACTTTAAAAAGTCCTGTGCAGCAGATTTGCCTAATGCAATACGTCGTCTGATCTCTTGACTGCTGCTTCCGCGAATGTTGATAGTTGATCCAAGAAGAATGAAGTCCTTGACAACTTCAATCTTTTCTCCATTGATAAGAATGTTGTTTATTGGTCCAGTGGTGAGGATTTTTGTTTTCTTGACAATGAGATGCAATCCATACCGAAGGCAGTATTCTTTAATCTTCAACAGTAAATGTTTCAAGTCCTCTTCACTTTCAGCAAGCAAGGTTGTATCATCTGCATATCTCAGGTTGTTAATGAGTCTCCCTCCAGTCGGTCACTTGAATTCATAACAGACTCAACAGCATCTAGTAACAATAATCCAAATGGCCAATAGCAGTCTTTTGGTAGGGATTAAGAAGAATTTGGACATGAAAGCTATGTCAAATAAATTCACAAGACCACAACACATTTCCTTAAAATACATTACTTTTTCATTTTGAACTGACCTCTAAAATTGTCTGTTCAGCAATTTGACTTCATCATTTATTTCACTCACTTTGGTTTCACTATGCTCAATAACAGGTTTCAGAGTCTCTTCTAAAATCCACTTTGCTTTTTTTTGTCTTTCTTTCCAGTCTTTTTAATTACCTTTTGCTTTTTTCACATATCATGTTTTTGATGTCATTCCACAACTACTCTGATCTTCCATCATTAATGTCTAATGCATCCAATCTGTTCTTGAGGTGGTCTCCAAATTCTGATGTGATAAACTCAGCGGTCTATTTTAGCTCTCTTAGAATTGTTTTAATGTTCTTAATTTTAGCCTGCACTTGCATATGGGCAATTGATAGACTGACCCACAGATGGTCTCTGGCCTTATTTTCACTGATAGTATTGAATTTCCCCAACATATGTTCTCATAGATGCAATGTATTTGACTCTTACGTATTCCATCTGCTAAGGCCTACATATGTAGTCTCCACTTATGTTGTTGATAAAAGGTATTTGCAATGAAAAAGTCATTGGTCTTACAAAATTCTATCATATAATCCCCAGAATGTTTTCTATCACCAAGGCCACATATTCCAATTACTGATCATTCCTCTTTGTTTCCAACTTTTACATTCCAATCACCATTGTCAACAATGAGTCATGATTGCATATTTAATCAATTCCAAATTGAAGTATCTTTGAGAATTGTTCAATTTCATCTTTGTTGGCAATAATTGATGGTTTGTAAATTTGAATAATAGTGGTATTTACTGGTCTTTCTTGTAGGCTATGGATATCATCCTATCACAGACAGCATTGTACTTCAAGATAGATCTTTTTGATGATGAATAGGATGCCATTTACCTACAATTTTTCATTCTTGGAATAGTAAACAATATGAAAATCTTGTTTCTTCAAAGGCCAATAGCAGTTCATTTTAGTTCACTAGGATATCAGTCTTTATGTGTTCTCTCTCATTTTTAATGAATTCCAGTGTTCCTAGATTCATAGTTTGTTAATTCCATGTCCCAATTATTAAAGGATGATTAAGTTGTGCCTCATCAACAATGGAATATTCTAAAAATTTTGCTCCATCTGGTTCATTAGTGTCAACTGTAATTTGGGAAGGCAGTTCTTCCCTAGTCATATTTTGATTTCCTTCCAACCCGAGGGACTTATTTTACCACACATTTCAAACAGTATTTTGCTGTTAATCATAATGCCTTCAGTGGCTAATCATTCAGAAGTGGTCTGTCTGTCATTTTTCCTAGTGTGTCTTTGTCTGGACTTTCAACTGAAACCTGTCTACCATGGGTGAGTCAGCAGGTATTAAAAATATTGATAGCATAGCTTCCAACATCACAACAACACACAAGCCACCACTGAATGACAAACTAACAGATGACTGGTTGTCTAAGCACACTCTTTCATAACATCCAACATCAATCTTCTCTATCCTTAGACTATCTTTTCACCCTTTTCACCCTAGACTATCACCCTTAGACTATTTTTCACCTTTAGACTATCTTTCATTCATATGTAAATTGACTTAGGCCTCTGACATTGTGGATCCTGTAGGCCCAGGCTCTCAATCATACATACATACATCATACATAAGAGACAATTGAAAATACCATGACTTGGGTCAGATGCACCTCAGTCTTTAAAGTGATGGCTTAGATTTTTAACACTTTAATGAGATCTTTTGCATCAGATTTCCCCAGTGTAATACATTACTTGATTTCATTACTGCTGCATCAATTGTTAGTAATTCTGGATCCAAGTAAAATAAGATTCTGGACAACTTCAATCTTTTCTCAGCTAATCAAGTTATTTCTTATTTATCAATTTTGAGAATTTTTACTTTCTTCATACTGAAGAGTGGTCCATATTGAAAACTGTAATCTATGGTTTTCATCAGTGCTTCCAGCTCTCTTTTCTTTCACAAAACAAGGTTGTGCCATTTGCATGTTGCAGGTTGTTGTGTTTTCATCCAATTCTGATATAGTAGTTTTTTTCTTGTAGTCCAGTTTCTTGGTTTATTTGATTAGCATAGAGATTGAATAAGTATGGTGAAAGGATACTACCTTGAGGCATATTTTCCATGAATTTAAATTAAACAGTATAGTTGTTGTTAAATGCCATCAGGAGTGACTGGTCAGTTTGAACCACCGACACTGAGGTTCAAACCAACCTTATGGTCAACTGTTTATCCTGTATCACCACACTAGGACTACACATGGTACAATAGAAGTCATAAAGCAAGCATTACAGAAGTGTTTGCTGTTATAATAACTCTTGCCATTATCATTATTATAATTATTTATCCTTTATGAAGTAAGGACATGTGTACCACTTAGTACCTATTTAAGCTTTAACTTTAAAAATAATGCTATAAATTCAGCATTCTAAATTCTTGAAATAAAAAATATATAAGCTATTTTCTTAAATGTGCTCATTAATTTTATTCAGAAATTTAGTGGAGTTTGGATCCAGTGGACTTAATAGAAGTAAGGCAGTGAAGAGTTACAAAATCACCTCAGTTGGAAAATCACATAACATTAATTTCATGCATAATCATATGTGAGCAATAGACAGTATTACAACCAATTTCAATTTAAAAAATAAAATCATGACTGGAGGTCATCTGCCTGTTCCTTGAGAATAGCAGCTTTAAAATGAGAGATGTCTGGGTAATAAAATGCCCATTATCTGCTTCTACCCATTGGTAACCTGCTTTTACCCTCCGACCCAAGAATCTGCCATTCTGAAACATCTGTGAGAAGGAACACGTCGGAAAATGACAGATTAGTGCCAGTGAATCAGCAAATCCCGCAGTGAGATGTCATTTCAGTATGTCCTACATTCAGAGGCAATGTTCCCAGAAATGGTAATCAGTCGAGTGAAGGACATGAAGTTTTCTCATTCAATTATTATGGAGCAAAGGGTAGAACTAGAATAAAAGAAAACCCTGCTTTAAATGCTGTCTCATAACTTTCCTGAGAACTCTCATTTTAAGGTTTCCTTGTTTTAAAAAATATAACATCAGCTCTATCACATAGAGGTCATAACTTGTCTCCTACCTCTGAAAAGTGAGAAACACAAACTTTAATAACAGTCGTTATTTTAAATATCCCCCAAAATCTCTTCTACTTTTAAATGAGGATTCTGGGAAAAAATCTTTTGCAATGACACATCAGACAAGGGACTCACTTCTAAAATATATAGGAAACTACAACACCTCTACAAGAAAGACTATGAACAGACACTTCACTAAGGAAGAGATCGGGGCAGCCAACAAACATATGAAGAAATGTTAATGATCACTAGCCATCATAGAGATGCAAATCAAAACAACAATGAGATATCATCTCACTCCAATAATAATAGAAAAGATTAAAAAAAGTAGAGGACAATAAATGCTGGCGGAGATGTGGAGAGACTGGGACAATCTTGCATTGCTGGTGGGACTGCAAAATGATCCAACCTCTCTGGAAAGCAATATGGCACTTCCTCATCAGGTTTGGCATAGATGTACCTTTTGATTCAGCAATTCCTCTACTTGGTTTTTACCCACAGGAAATATGAGCCACAAGATGAGAAGATATATGCACCCCAATGTTCATAGCAGCACTATTTACAATAGCAAAAAGATGGAGTCAGCCAAAGTGCTCATCAACTGAAGAATGGATAAACAAACCGTGTACATACACACAATGGAATTCTATGCTACCTTGAAAAATAACAAGGAAGCTGCAAGTCACTGGTTAACATGGATGAAGCTGGAAGACATTATGTTGAGTGAAAGCAGTCAGTCAAAAAAGGAGAAATACTGCATAGGACCACTGCTGAAAAATAACCCATACTAAAGGAGGGTGGATTCTTTGCCGGTTGCTGGGATGATGGGGGAGGGGTGGGTAA
>NW_006408600.1:4846664-4852393 GCF_000296735.1 Chrysochloris asiatica | reverse complement strand
TTGTAGTGTATATCCTTTGGTTGGTTGATGATGCATGGAGGGGATTGTAACCATGGCAGTGAAGTGATGTACGATAGGATGAATGTAAAATGAATGTTCTCCCATGTAAACTATCACATAATTCACAGTAACCATTAAAAAATAAATAAATAAAAAGAGAATATGAGGATTCTGAATTATCTTCCAGTTGTATGTTTTAGTCCTTTTGTTCCATTTTGCTGTTGTTGTTATGAGGTTCCATTGAGTCCGCACTGACTTACAGCACAATAAAATGAAACTGTCCGGTCCCACAACAATCTCACAATCCTTGCTGATCCTAAGTTCATTGCTGCCACCACTGTTCTAATTCATCTTGTTGGAGGGAAGTCTTCCTCTTTTTCTCAGACCCTCCACTTTACCAAACATGATATTCTTCTTCAGGGACTGGTACTTCCTGATAATATGTCCGAAGTATGAAACACAAAGTCTGGTCATCCTGGCTTCCAAGGAGCATTCTGGCTGTACTCTTTTGAACACAGATTGTTCTTTTGGAAATTCATAGTACTTTCAATATTCCTTTCTAACAACACAACTCAAATACATCAATTCTTTTATGGTCTTCCTTAATCACTATCCAACTTTCACATGCATATTAGATTATTGAAAATACCATAGCTTGGATTAGGCTCACCTTATTCCTAAAACTTTGCTCTTCAACACTTTAAAGAGATCTTGTTCAGCAGATTTTCCTAATGCAACATGTAGTTTGATTTCTTGACTGCTGCTTCCATGAGTGTTGATGCTTGATCTCAGCAAAATGAAGTCATTGACAACTTCAATTTTTCCTCCATTGATATGGATGTTGTTTACTGGTCCAGTGGTGAAGATTTTTATTTTCTTCACTTGGAGATACAACACATAGTGAAGGCTGTGGTCTTTGATCTTCATCACTAATATTTGAAGTCCTCTTCACTTTTAGCAAGCAAAGTTATATCATTTGCATATCACAGGTTGTTAATACGTCTTTCTTCAATCCTGATGCCACATTTTCCTTCATATTATTAAGCTTCTCGGATTATTTTCTTAGCATACAGATGGAGTAAATATGGTGAATTAATACATCCCTTGTAAACACCTTTACTAATTTAAAACCATTTGGTGTTCCCTCGTTCTTTTCAAATAACTGCTTCTTGTTCTATGTACAGGTCAGTTTGAACCACTAAGCCAGCTGTTCAAATCTACCAGCAGATCCTGGCACACTCTAGACAAGGTCACTATTAATAAGAACTGACTCAATGGCACTTCCCAACAAACAACACATATGTACAAACACTGAACATGTACAAATTGTTTTCTTTAGCTTATGCCTTCTTATTTATTTTGTTCTTATGAGAACAATGAAAATGTGTAAAATGAACTCAAGTGTTTTAATTTTTCTACTTCAAACACACATATCCTATCAATGTTAGAATGGAGTAAAAGGAAAATGAAATATGACATAGTTTATCGTTTCCTTTCCTTGTATTCAATTAGTTTCAATTTAAGTGGGAGGCTGTCACAGGGAAATACCACCCTGTCTTAGTGTTATTGGCCCTGGTGTAGTGCAGTAGGATCAGCACTTGGCTTCGAACCACAAAGTCAGCCATTCAATACCATAAGCTGCTCCTTGGAAACCCTATACAGGGTCTACATGAGTTGGAACTGAATTTACGGCACTTAACAACAACAAGACTACCAAAAGAACCAATACCATGACATAAATACTAGGCTGTTAAGGAAAGGAAGAATTCTTGAACATAAGTAACAAAGGCCACAAAAGAAATACAAAGTGTCAGAAATGATGCTACAAAATTGACTCTAACCACAAGTTATCCAATGCTTACCATCAACCATTATTGTTGTTGTTGTTCTAGTTAGGTGCCCTTGGGATGGTACTGACTCATAGCAACCCTATGCACAACAGAACAAAACACTGCCCAGTCCTGGGCCAACCACACAATCATGAGCCTATCACTGCTGCCCCTGTGCCAATCCATCTTGTTAGGAGTCTTCCTCTTTTTCTCCGATCCTCCCCTTTAACAAACATGATATCCTCCTCCAATGACTGGTCCCTCCTGATAATATGCCCAAAGTATGACAGACGAAGTTTGGCCATCCTGGCTTTCAAGGAGCACTCTGCTGTACTTCTTACAACACAGATTTATTTGTTCTTTTGGCTGCCCATGGTAGTTTTAATATTCTCCTCCAACAGCAAAACTCAAATGCATCAATTCTTCTGCAGTCTTCCTTTTTTACTGTTCAACTTTCAAATGCATATGACATTACTAAAAATACCATGGCTTGGAACAGGCGTATTTTAATCATCAAACTGACATCTTTGTTCTTCAACACTTGTGAGCAGATTTGTCTAATGCAATACGTTGTTTGATTCCTCAGTTGCTGCTTCCATGAGTGTAGATTGTTGATATGAGAAAAAGGAACATTTGACAACTTCAATCTTTTCTCCATTGATATGGATGTTATTTATTGGTCCAGTGTTGAGGATTTTAATTTTATTTTCATTGAGTTTCAACCCATACTAAAGTCTGTGATCTTTAATCTTCATCAGTATTTTTTAAGTCCTCTTTACTTTCAGCAAGCAAGGTTGTATCATCTGCATATCACAGGTTGTTAATGAGTCTTCCTCCATTCCTGATGACACATTTTTCTTCATATAATCCAGTTTCTTGGATTGTTTTCTCAGCATCCAGATTGAATAAGTATGATGAAAGAATACAACCCTGGCACACACCTTTTCTAATTTTAAACCATCCTTGTTCTGTTCAAACAACAGATTGTCTGATTATTTCGGAATTCCGTTGGGTCATCTCTCTTTGAAATAGGCACACATCGTGATCTCTTCCAGTCAGTTGACCAGGTAGTTGTCTTCTAAATTTTTTGATGTAGATGAGTGAGTGCCTTCTATGCCAGATCAGTTTATTGAAAAATTTCAACCATTATTACTACCTCTTAAGTAAAAGCATTCCTAATACTATGTATACATAATTTCTTAACTTGTTACTAAAATATGAATCAATGATTACTGATTAGTGTATGCAATTTCTCCTTAATACTAGCTAAGTAAAGAACTATTCTAACAGTGATACTAGAAATATCACCCTTTCACAGGCTAATTGAGTGGCCAAGTTAATTTAGTTATTTGAATATATAATGTAAAAATTTGTTTAACTAAGAAAAAGTTCTATGCTTTAGTGACTCTAAGTTTTTTGTACTGAAACTGCGCCCATATTATAATTTTTTTAATTTTCTGATTTTTTTTAGTTATATCTGTTGCTAAGATAGTCAGGAGAATCGTTCATATTACTCACAATCTGATGTAGACGAACATGGATAGGATTGTTCTCTGTGTTATTTTTAAAAAGTAATGATTATTTAAAAAGTCATCTCAATTTTCTATTTTTTTTTAAACTAATACCTCAGAATGGGAAATTTAAATTCAAGCTAAACACAACCTATATTTTTAGTAGCGGGTTTTCGGCATATGCATTCTGGGGTTGCAAAATTTTTTTAGGAAAATGAGCTTAAGTTAATTATCAGCCAATTACAGGAGAAAAATATTTATCCAACTTATAAAATAATAACATTTTTATTATTGGATTCAGTTTATTACAACTAATTTATCAAATCATAACACAAATTAAAAGATAGTCTTACGATTTAGTGAACAGCCAAATTTTCCAAGCACCCTTAAGAGTCTTGGGAAAATAAGGAAATCTGAGATTTCTATAGTCAGTTATAGTCTTTCAAATAAAGATTTTGATGTAAATTAATGTCATTATATTTTAAGTAACATTAAAGCTATTAAAACTGAAATAGTAAAGAATATCATTTTGGCCATATATTGTTTGTATATATGTGTATATGGTTTGTGTTGTAAATACAAAATAGTAAATCTTATTGTACCTCTTTCTACTTCAGTGCTTCCAGCTACAACTTTACCCCATTTGAAATAAATTGCACCTTAAATTTGAAGGCAATTTTCGGTAGTTTGGTGTACAGTACAGTTTTCATCTTTGATATTTAGTAATCCTGAGATCTTTCTAAGTTGTGAAGTCTGCATGTCTGCAAACTAGGATGTCTGTGTTTGTGTTTATTACCTTTTTCATACATGCCTTGAAATGACTAAATTACAGGTATTTTACATGTGTTTTGTGGTACAAGACAGATACAGTCCACTGGTATAATTTATCTTGAAACACCCTGTTTTACAAAATTATAGAAAAGCACTGCAATTTGCTCAATTTTTTATTTCTAAGACTATGGTAAAATCTTCAAAGCCCAGAAGATGCCTTCCATATAAGAACTTAGCCATGCAATAAACAATTTTCATCAAAGCTCTGGGTTTGGGGAAATAGAGCACAATTGTGGATTTAAAATCTTGATAATGTTTCCTACTTATTAGCTATTTTGTCTTTTGTATTTTGACCTAATTCAGCCTCCAAAGGCATCAACTCTTGTATAAAATTAGATATACACACACACTCACACATACACACACACACACACACAGCAGTCCAAATCAGATTATGTACAATCAAGGTAATTGTGGAGAACAAAATTGTTCATCTGTGCTGTGCAGCTGCCTTTTGGATCTAACATTTGATTCCAAGCGACTACTGGAGTTGCAGCTATAAAAGTGTCCTCTAATCCAAGTGGAACTTTGAATTGAAAAAAAATCACTTCAAAAAAACTTGTTTGGATTTCATTATGTACAACAGAATAATCCACAAATAGTGGAATAATAGGCAAATCATTTGCAAACATGCAAAATGCATTACATTTAGTTTTTAAATTAAAAAATATTTGGATACTGAAATCAGTGAAAATGTTAAAATATCTTGCTCTTCTGGTTCGTTTTTAAATGCCTTGCCTTTTAATACTTGGTAAAGAATTTCTATACACTAGAAAAATAATTTTACATATCTCTGATTCAATGATATGCACTGAAAGTCTTTGTCATAGAATTTGACATTTTATTAGAGTAGCAGAAATATGATAAACAAGCGCTTTTTTTTAATGTTGAGTCTGCCAGTTTGGTATTGTGGATAATCTATTAACATATATCAGAAGCCATGGTGACGTAGTGGGTTATGTTGTGCTGTGCTAATCACTAGGTCACCAGTTTCAATCCTCCAGCTGTTTCCAGGAAGAAAGATGAAACCTTTTGCTTCCATAAAGATTTACAGCCTTAGAAACCCTATATAGGGTTGCTATGAGTTAAAACTGACTTAAAAGTCCCACAACAATCAACATGATCATTGAACATATGTGTTACATATTGGTGAGATTCAGTTGTGTAAGATTAATTTCTGCATTTAATTTCATCATTTCAAATGATTCTTAGTGCATTATTTTGTCAGTAGTGAGATCATGATTTTTCTTTCTTGTAAAAGCAATTGAGGAATAGTTTAAACTATAGATATTCAAAAAGGACAATTTATAGAAGTTTGCTCCTTTTTTGTAAGGAATGCCTTTCACTCTCATTACCAATGAAGTACAAAGTTTCTTTAGTAAATAATCCTTGACATGTTGATATAGTTCTAAATTCAGTGTCTTGCTTGATACATACACACATATATATATGCATCTTTCTTATATATATATATAGATAGATAGATAGATAGATAGATAGATAGATAGATAGATAGATAGATATAGAGATAGATAGATAGATAGATAGATAGATAGAT
>NW_006408600.1:4843371-4846511 GCF_000296735.1 Chrysochloris asiatica | reverse complement strand
TATGTGTGTATACATTCACAGACAAATACCTAAATATGATCTACGTGGATAAGAAAAAATGTATTACTACATGGAGTCTATTTTATGCATTACAGACAGAACATGCTTGGTCATGTCACCATGGTCAGTGGATTGCTACAGACAAGTCCTCTCAGTAGTACGCTTGTTGTCTCATTAAGATGCTTTCACAAAAATGTCCAATAAAAACAGACTTCCACAGAGTCCTGTGGGGCCAATTGAATTCAAAGCAAAGAGGTCAGTCAAGAATGCTATGACAACTGTTGTTTGGGATGCCAAAGAGGTAATCTTGATAGATTTTCTTGAAGGACTTTGGATTGTCACGAGGTCTTGCTGGAATGAAGTTTGAAGAAAACTGAGCATAGAAATTATGAGAAAATTTTAGAAAAATTGAACCGTGAAGTTTGTTTTTTCCCCATCAGGGCCTGCTCATTTTTCAAGGATTGCAAGAATTCTTCTTTGAAATTTTTATTTTCAAACCTTACCCTATCAAATCTACAGGCTCTGAGCTTTCCCATTCAGACTTCATTTTGTTGCTCAAACTCAAGGAATATTTTAAAAGAATATGATTTGGCTCCCTAAAATATGTCATAATTGCCATTTTGGCATGGTATCAATTGAAGAATTGATGGATCTTCAGGAAAGGGTGCTTGTAATTGTTAAGTGCCAATAAATTGGTTCCAATTCTTAGTGTCCCTGCGTAGGGTTTCTGAGGCTGTAAATCTTAGTGGAAACAGAAAGCTTCTTCTTTAGTTTAAGGAATGGCTGGTAGGCTTGAACTGCCATCCTGTTGTTTGCAGTCCAGAAGTTATCCTACACAGCCATCTGGCTCAAAATGGACAGATATACTCAAAATGCCCAATTGTTGCAAATAGTAGAACCAAGTAGTAGCATAGTCACAATGAATGATAGCAAAAATGCAACATTTATTGCCCTAATAAAATGTAGATATGATTAACTTAATGAAGCAGAGATCTAAAGTTGCCAATAAATTCCATGCTTCAGAGACAGAATTCTAGATTTGAAGAAACATCATTACAAATAATCATAATAATAAAAAAAAATATTTTAGAATACTGTGAGCTAGGCATTCTCTTAAATATTTTTTCTTATAATATTCAAACAATTTTATTAGGTGATTATTACAATTTCTATTTAATAACATGAAATTATTAAATTAAAATGAAAGTTTTTAAAGGTAATATACCCGGGTTTTTGCTTTGTTTTGTTTTATAACTAGCATTCAATCTAGATTCACCTAACTTCAGAGTCTGCACAATACCAAAAACTAAACAAAAATGTTGCCTTCAAATCAATTCCACCTCAGAGAAACCCTATAGGACATTTGTCCCATGTGATTTCCAAGGCTTTATTGTTTCTGGGAGCCTATTGCCACATCTGTTTCTATGCAGCAACTGGTGGCTTTGAACCTCCAACCTTTTCAGTTGACCACCAAGTGCTTTATCACTGAACCACCAGTGCTTCCCTACATAAGGTTACTATGAGTTGATATCAAGTCAGTGGCATTGGATTTTGTTTTTAAGACATGTATTTTATAAATCAGTGTAAGCCTTGGGAAAGGAAATATTACCAATATCTAAATAAGATAAAAAATTCCACAACTGCTCTATGAAAATTTTAGGGTAGTTTTGACATAGAATTCTGTCTCAGGAAAGCTAACATTTTGTGTGTTACCCATTCAAATAACTAAATTAACTTGTCCTCTGTATGTAATGCTACGTATTATTAAGGTAATAATGTGTAGCTTAACTCAGGTCAATTCATGGAAAGATGCAATATAATCCATAATACCCCTCTTTCTGAACATAAATACTAAATATACCATGAGATACTTTTTAACTACATGATAACAATGCTACATATGAAAATAAACAATCATAAATGAAATCTATGCAGTCACTTCTGCCCTTAAGAATCAAATAACTTAATTAAAGAGCTGACAACCACATAAAATTGTAATCAATAAAGTGCATTTGGTAAACTAGTTTGAAGACAAGAACATGGGAAAGAAATTCATTCATAGGAAGGTAAATGTTGAGTCTTCAGAGAAATGATAATCAAGGAATCAGAGCTTTGACACAAAGGACTCAGATAAGGAAAATGAAGTGTAATTATTCTTTATCATTTTCTGTTATGTAAAGCTGGAGGCATCATATATTTATCTCCTTATTTGCTTTCACTAGCAGAATTTTTAAAGTACTATGTAATGAACCAAGGATAAAGAGTTTGGTTATCAAGTTTGAAAGTTTTTCCGGTCATTTATTTGCTCCATGCCAATGGGCTACTTACACAACCGCTCTGAAATCCATTTTTACAATTATTATTATATTATCGAGGAGTTCCAGTTTGGCACTGTGGGTTAATGCACTGAACTGCAAAGTCAATTTGAACAGCAAGGTCGGCGATTCAAGATCACCAGCCACTCTTCAGAAACCCTATTCAGGGTCTCTATGGGTCGAAACCAACTCGATGGCACTTAACAACAACAGCAACACTATTAACTAATTGAGTTGTTGGCAAATTATAGGCATTTGTGTTTTTTGTGATTGTTGTTTGGTGCTGTCTTGTCAGTTTTGACTCAGTGAACCTGTGAACACAGAATGAAACGCTGCCAGGTTCGCATCATTGTCACAACTGTTAATACATTTTAGCCCATTGCTGTTGCCACTGTGTCAATCCATTTCCTTGGGGTAATCCTCTTTAGTGCTGACCCTCCATTTTACCAAGCATGATGTCCTTCTCCTCTTGTTCAAAAGATAGCCTAAAAAGTGTCTCTACAATGGATCCTAAGGAGTTTTATGGCTGGGTTTCTTTCAACACATATTTGTTTATTCTTCTGAAAATCCATGGCACTTTTAATATTGTTCTCTAACACCATAATTCAAATGCATGGATTATTTTATGTCCTTCCTGATGCATTGTCCAACTTTCACATGCAGAGGAGGTGACTGAAAATTCAATGGTTTGGACCAGATCCAGCTTAGTCCTAAAATTTTGCTCTTGCACACTTTAAAGAGAATTTTTGCAGCAGATTTGCCTAATGCAAAATACCGTTCGATTTCTTGACTGTTGCTTCTGTGAGAAATAATTGTGGATCCAAA
>NW_006408600.1:4834560-4842311 GCF_000296735.1 Chrysochloris asiatica | reverse complement strand
TTCTTCCCTTTTGTTTTATCTAAATCCATGTCTTATAATACTTGACTTTGTCTTCTCAATTTTCCCTTTGAAATTTTCTGTTCAGCTCTTTCTCTTCATCAAGCTCAAGCCAAATAACAATTGTGAGGATGACACAAAACCTAGCAGTGTTTCATTTCTGTGTGGAGAGTTGCTATGAGTCAGACTTGACTGGACCCAACAACAATCGTGCTTCCAACTATCTCTTTCCACAAATACAGTCAATTTGATCTATGTGTATTCCATCTGATTAAGTTCATGTGTATAGTCACCTTTTATGTTTTTCAAAAAAATTATTTGTAATGAGTAAGCCATTGGTCTTGCAAAATTCTATCATGATCTCCAGCATCATTTCTATCACCAAGGTTGCATTTTCCAGGTACTGATTCTTCTCTTTTTTCCAACTTTCACATTCCAATCACCAGTAATTATTATGATTGCTTCTTGATTGCATGTTTGATCAATCAAGTCTGATAAAGCTGAAAGAATTATACAATATCATCATCATTGGCTTTAGTGATTGTTGTATAAATTCTAATAATAGTGGTATTAACTGGTCTTTCTTGTAGGATAGTATCCTGTCAGACAACTTCACCATTCTAGTTAGATCTGTAAAGGTTATTTTTTATGATGAATGTGAAACTATTCCTCTTCAGTATATCATTTCAGGCCTTATAAACCATAAGATTGTCTTATTTAAAATGGCCTGTATCAGTCCATATTAGCTTACCAATGCCTAGAAAATCAATTTTTATGTGTTCTAATTCATTTTTAACAGCTTCCAGTATACCTAGATTCATACTTCATAAATTCCATACTCCAATTTTTAATGGATACTTGCAGCTATTTCTTCTCATTTTGACTTGTGTCTCATCAGCAAATGAAGATAGTGAAAGCTTTACTAATTTTCTGTCATTATGGTTGTGAGCACTGATTGTGAGGTTGGCCCAGGAAAGGGAAGTGTTTCATTCTGTTGTGCATAGGGTTTCTTTGAGTCGGTACCAACTCAATGGAACCTAAAAACAACAACAACAACAAATGGACAAAATATTGAATGATGCATAAAGCTTTAAAAGAATATGAAAAGAATACATAGAATCACTCTACCAAAAAGAAATGGTTGGTGTTCATCCTTTTCAAGTGATAGCATATGATTAAGAACCAATGATACTGAAGGAAAAAGCACAAGGTACATTGAAGGCATTAGCAATGAACAAGGCAACATGAATTTATGGAATATAAACTGAAGTCTTTCAACAAACTGATTCAGCACTGTAGTCACTCATCTCTTCCAAGCAATCTGAGGACAACTTTCTGGCCATCTTACTGGAAGAGATTTGTATTTGTGCCCATTCCAAACAGAGGTAATCAAATGCAATGCAGATATCATCAGACTATATCATTAATACCTTATGCAAGTAAAGATAATACAAAAATGGCTGCAATCATACATTGACAGAGAACTTCCAGATGTTCAAGCCAGGTTTTGAAGAGAACGTGGAATGAAAAATATCACTGATGACTTCAGATGGATCTTGACTGAAAACAGAGAGTTGTTGCCAAGTGCCTTCGAGTCAGTTCTGACTCATAGTGACCCTGTATAGGGCTTCCAAGGAGCATCTGGTGAGCTTGAACCACCAATCTTGGTGTTCAAACTCATCTTGTAGTTTGAACAGCGCATTAACTTGCAGCACCACGCCAGAGCAGAGAACACCAGAAACAAGTTTACATGTGCTTTATTGACTACACAAAGAATTTCGATGGTGTGGATCATGACAAACTATTGACAACATCGCAAAGTATGAGTATTCTGGAACACCTAAATGTGCTCATAAGGAACATGTACATAGTTCAAGAAGCAGTTCAGACAGAACAAGGGAACACTGAATGGTTTAAAATTAGGAAAGGTGTGCACCAGGGTTGTATTCTTTCATTAAACTTATTCAATCTGTATGCTGAGCTAATAAACCAAGAAGCTGGGTTTTATGAAGACTCATTGACAACCTTTGATATGCAGATGATACAACCTTACTTGTTGAAAGTAAAGAGGACTTAAATTACTTACTGATGAGGAAGAAAGACTACAACTTTTGGTATGGGTTTTACCTCAATGTAAGGCAAGCAAAAATACTCACCACTGGACCTATACATAATATCAAGATAAATAGTGAAAAGACTGAAGTTGTCAAGGATTTCATTTTGCTCAAGTCAACCATCAACACTCATGGAAGCAACAGTCAAGAAATCAAATTATGTATTTCATTAGAGAAATCTGCTACACAAGACCTCTTTAAAATGTTGAAGAGCAAAGATATCAGTTCAATAACTACAGTATGCCTGACCTAACTATAGTATTTTCAATAACTTCATATTCAGGTAAAAGTTGGACAGTGAATAAGGAAGAGCATAGAAGAATTGATGCATTTGAGTTATGGTGTTAGAGGAGAATATTCAAAGTACCATAGACTTCCAAAAGAACAAATCAATCTGTATTGGAAGTACAGTCAGATGCTTCTGGGAAGCCAGGATGGCCAGAGTTCATCTCTCATTCTTCGGATATATTAACAGGAAAGTCTAGTCCCAGGAGAAGGATATCATGTTTGGCAAAACGGAGAGCCAAAGAAAAAAGGGAAGACTGCCAATGAGATGGATTGTCACATTGGCAGCAACAACAGGTTCAAATGTACCAACGATCATGAGAGGTTAGTGCAGCACCAGGCAGTGTTTCATTCTGGTATGCTTAGGATCTCTGAGAGTTTATACTGGCTTGATTGCACCTAACAAAAGAAAGAAGAAGAATAACTTCTTTAGTGCAAATACCTTTTTTAAAGAACATAAAAGTCAAATAAATACATGTAACTCACCTGATGGAATACACAAAAATCAAATTGATTATGTCTGTGGGGAAAAAATGGTGGGGAAGCTCCATATCATCAGTCCAAAAAAAAAGGCAGGAGGCAGTGTATGGAACAGACCATCAATTGTTTGTATGCATGTTCAAGCTGAAGCTGAATAAAATAAACACAAGTCCTTGAGAGCCAAAATTTGACCTTGATTATATCCTCCCTGAATTTAGAGATCATCTCAAGAACAGAGCTGATACATTAGACATTAATAAGTAAAGATCAGAACAGTTGTCAGATGACATCAAGATCATCATAAAGGAAGAATGGAAAAGGTCATTAAGAACACAAAAAAGAAGGAAAAGACTACAATGAATGTCAGAAAAGACTCAGGAACTTGCTCTCCAGTATGGAGATGCTAAAGAAAATTGAAGAAATGAGGAGGTAAAAGAGCTGGACAGAAAATGTCAAAGACTAACTCATATACTATAATAAAGTATGCAAAAACATGGAGTTAGAAAACCCAGAGGAAAGAACATGCTCAGCATTTCTCAACCTGAAATAACTGAACAAAAAATTCAAGGCTTGACTGCAATAGCCTTGGTGGCATAGTGGATTATGAGCTGGGCTGCTAATGAGTATCTTCATAGGAGAAAGATGATGATTTACTTCTGTTAAGATTTATAGCTTCAAAAAACCTATGTTGTTGTTATGTGCCATGGAGTCAGTTTCAACTCATAGCGACCCTGTACAGGATTTCCAAGGCTGTAAATCTTTACAGGAGCAGAAAGCCTCATCTTTCTCACATGGAACAGCTGGTAGTTTCAAACTGCTGTCACTGAGGTTTTAGCAGCCCAATTCGTAACCACTAAGCTACCAGACTGTTTCTTGGGAGAAACATGAGGCTATCTGCTCCTGTAAATATTTACAGCCTCGGAAACCCTGTACAGTGTCGTTATGAGTCGGAACCGAATCCATGGCACAAAGCAACAACAAGAAGCTACCAGAACTCCTTTCAGAAAATCTGCATAAGGCCGCTAAAAGTTAGAACCAACTTGGTGGCACACAGCCAACCAGCCAACCATAGACAAAATATTGAATGATACAGATAGTATCTAAAGAAGATGAAAGAAATACAGATATTTTATAAAAAAGAAATGGTTGGTGTTCAACCAGTTCAAGAGGTACTAAATGATCAAGAATCAATGGTACTGGAGGAAGAAATTCAAGATGTACTGAACGAATTGGCAAAAAACAAGGTTCCAGGAATTGATAGACTACAAATGGAAACATCTTTCAACAAATTGATGCAACATTGGAGGCATTCAGTCATCTTTGGCAAGAAATTTAAAAGACAGCCACCTGGCACAGTGATTAGAAGAGATCCTTATTTGTGTCCATTCCAAAGAGAGGTGACCCAGGAAATCATCAGATAATATCATTAACATCATATGCCAGTAAAATTTTGCTAAAGATAATTTTTAAATGTTTGCAACAGTACATTGACAAGAAATTGCCAGAGGTTAATTTTGCTCAACATTCCTAAGAAAGTTGTTCCAACATAAAGCAGAAATTATTGTGGTTGTTAGGTGCCCTCAAATCAGTTTTGACTCATAGTGACCTTATGCACAACATAATGGAACACTGCCGAGTCCTGTACCATCCTCACAATTATTGTTAAGCTTGAGACCATTGCTGCTGTCACTGTGACAACCCATCAAGTTGAAGGTCTTTCTCTTTTTTGCTGATCCTTCACTTTATCAAACATAATATACTTCTCTAGATAGGTTCCCTCCTGATAATATGACTGAAATATGAGGAACATAGTCTTGCTATCCTGGCTTCTAAGGAGAATTCTGACTGTACTGTATTCAACATAGATTTACCTATTCTTCTAGCTGCACATAGTAGTTTTTATATTCTTCTCAAGTGCATCAAATCTTCTATGGTCTTCCTTATTCATTGTCCAATATTATTATGCATATTGTTGTTGTTGTTAAGTGCCGTTGAGTCTGTTCCAACCCATAGCAACCCTGAACAGGGTTTCCCAGGCTGTAAATCTTTACAGGAGCAGAAAGCCTCATCTTTCTCCCACGGAGCAGCTGATAGTTTCTAACTGCTGACCTTGCGGTTTGCAGCCCGATTCGTAACCACTACGCTACCAGAGCTCCTTATTATGCATATTAGGTTATCGAAAATACCATGGCTTGGATCAGGCACATCATAGTTCTCAAACTGACATCTTTACTTGTCAACATTTTAAAAAGGTCTTATGCAACATACTTGACTAATGCAATATGCCGTTTGATTTACTGATTGCTGCTTCCATGATTGTTAATGGTGGATCCAAGTCTTTGAAAACTTCAATCTTTTCTCCATTTTTCATGATGTTTTTTCTTAGTACAATGGTAAGGATTTTTGTTTTTCTTTACATTGAAGTGCAGTCCATACTGAAGGCTATGGTTTTAGATCTTCATCAGTAAGTATTTTAAGACCTTTTCACTTTCAGCAAGAAAGGTTGTATCATTTGTATATCATAAATAATCCAGTTTCTGGGATTATTTGCTTAGTATACAGACTGAATAAGTATAGTGAAAGAATGTAACTCTGATGCACATCTTTCATGATTTTAAATATTTCAGAGTCCCTTGTTCTGTTCACATGGCTGCCTTTTGGCTTATGTTATCGTAGTGATTACGAACCAGGCTGTGAACTGCAAGTTCAGCAGTTTGAAACTACCAGCTGTCCCATGGGAGAAAGATGAGGCTCCTGTAAAGATTTACAGCCTCGGAAACCCTATTGTTGATGTTAAGTGTCATTGAGTCGACTGCGATCTTGCATAGAGTTTCCAAGGAGTGGCTGGTGAATTAGGACCACTGATTATGTGGTTCAAACCAACCCTGTGCTCCAGCACTTTATCCCACAGCACCACACCAGGACTCCCAGAAACCCTATACAAGGTCACTATGAGTCTGAACCATCTTGATGACAGACAACCAATCAACCAACATACTAAGCAAATAACCAAAGAATCTGGACTATATGAAGAAGAAAGCAGTATCAGGACTTGAAGAAGACTCATAAACAACCTGCATTATGCATATGAAAACTTTGTTTGCTGAAATTAAAGAGTACTTGAAACTGTTACAATTGAAGATCAATGACTACACAACCTATACATGGATTACTCCTCAACATAAAGAAAATAAAAATACTTCCAAGTGTACCAACAAGCAATATCACAGTGAATAGGTAAAAGAATGAAATTGTCAAGGATTTTATTTTATTTGGATCCACAATCAATGCCCAAGAAAGCAACAGTCATGAACCTAAATAATATATTGCATTGGGCAGATCTACTACAAAACATTTCTTTTGTAGTACTTTATTACTTTAGAGGCATGCCTGATCCAAGCCTTGTTTTGTTTTGTTTTGTTTTTCAATTGCCTTACGTGAATGTGAAAATTGGGCATCCCGTAAGAAAGACTGTAGAATAACTGATGCCTTTGAATTATGGTATTAAGAAAGACTAGTAAATACACCTTGAACTGCAGGAAGAATAAACAAATTTTTTTTGGAAAAAGCATAACTAGAATATGAGGATGGTGAAATGTCATCTCACATCCTTTGAACATATCATCAGGTCTCCCTAGAGAAAGACATCATGCTCAGTAAAGTGATAAACAGCAAGCAAAACCTACAAGGATATGAATAAATACAATTGTTCAAACTTGGGAACTATTGTAAGGATGGTCCAAAACTGGGATGGGTTTTGTTCTGCTATATGGTTCACTATGAGTCTGAACTGACTCTAGAACAGCTAACATTAACAACAAAAAAGACAACCAAATGTGTGGATTATAACAAATTATGGATAATTTTGTAAAGAACAGCAATTCCAGAATACTCAATTGTACCTATGTGGAACCAATACATAGAACAAGAGGCAGTAGTTAGAACAGAACAAGAGAGACTAGTATATGGTATAACCATCAGGAAAGCTGAGTGCCAGGGATATATCTTTTTATCATATTTATTCCATCAGTATGGTGAGCAAATAAATAATCCAAGAAACTGAACTATATGCCAATTTATGGTACATAGCTACAATAATGAAGTCCTGGTGTTTCACTGTGGGTTTACGTGCCAGACTGCAAAGCTGTTTGAACCGCAACGTCGGCAGTTCAAGCTCACCAGTCGCTCCTCTGGACCCTACACAGGTTGCTATGGGTCAGAACCGACTTGATGGCATTAAACAACAACAAAAACTACAATAACGTACTATTGTTTTCTCTACTGACTGATAACAAAATTAGAATATAATGAAGTTAAATTCTGACTAGTGCCTTACAAATAAGCACTAAAACAGAAGGGTCTCCCAGAATGGCATGAGCTGGCTAAGAAAGTGGAATAAAAGTCATACTCATATTTTGCTACAGACTTTTTATTTTCTATTTTCTTTTGTTATTTTTTTTGTGTGTCTTTTCTTTTAAGCGATTATAGACTACAATATCAAATCTGTTTTTAATTTTTTGTTTCTTTTGCTGAAGTTGATTTTCTTTTTGATCCCCCTTTTACCTTCAGAAGGCTCTTTCTATCCCTATACTACCCAAGAAGAGACAACAACTGTGGTCATATAGCCAAGTTACAATCTTACCCTATAAAATCCCACCCTCCAGTCAAAAGCCAATACCGGCTGCTATACACCAGGCAGTAATAAGAAAAGTGAAAAGAGAAGCCCATCTCCTGATCACATCAACCTGAAGGCAACCAGAAACCTCAATAAAACAGCAACATACATTCATTTAATTGCTGAAAACCTAATTATTGAAGATGCCCAAGAAACAATTCATCATAGCAGCACATGTCCACAAACAGGATACAGTAACT
>NW_006408600.1:4832730-4833795 GCF_000296735.1 Chrysochloris asiatica | reverse complement strand
AAAACATTCCCAGATAAATGTAAGCTAAGGGATTTTGCCAAAGCCAACATAGCACTTCAAAATATCCTAAAGGGAGTTCTTTGGACTGATAGCCAACAAGAATACACAACAATAAGATATTGACATATGTGGCAGTACCACCCAGAACTGAATCATCAGATGGACGAGCACAGAAGAGAAAAAAAAAAAACAAAAACAAAAACAAAACGTAAGAACACATTCAGAGGATCAGGGAGATCATTTAAGTTCAAAACAATTAAAATTCAAAAGAAGGTAAAAACATAGTAACTGAGATCCAGGTGGTGAGAAGTTCAGATAGATTGCAAGATAAAAGACAATGTTTTAAATGGAGGGAAAAGTTAATAAATCATAGGGTAACCACAATGAAAATTAATACTTCACAACATAACAAGAAAATTAAAAGCCAAGAAGAACATGGAAACATTAAAACTATGAATAAACTGACAAGAAAGAACACAAAAAACATGAACACAGCACAGGGAGGCATGCAGAACAAAGAAATCAGCAGTAGCACAAACGCAAAAACAAACAAACATAATGACAGCAATTAATTCATACTTATCAATAACTACCCTGAGAGTCAACAGATTAAATGCACCAATTAAGAGACGAAGAGGGGCAGAATGGATTAAAAAGTAAGATCCTTCAATGTACTGTCTGCAAGAAACACATCTTACACACAAAAACAAAAATAGACTAAAAGTTAAAGGATGGAAAAGATATACCAAGGTAATTGCAATCAAAAGTGAGCAGGGGACTGGTTGCTCTGAAACGCCATCTTTGCATTGTTCCTGGGTCCGGCTCTCTGCTCCCCGCAGCCACCTTCTCCGCGCTCCTTCTTTTCCGCTGCTGTGGACTCTGGCACCTCTCTCGCCAAGAGTCCCCGAACTCTCGCACTCTTTGTCATCCTCTGTATCTGTATGGGATCACCAGCGTGCTCCATCATGTCAAACGCGGCTGTAGGCACCAGCTCTGAGATCACCACCAAGGACTTAAAGGAGAAGAAGGAGGTTGTGGAGGAAACAGAAAATGGAAGAGACGCAC
>NW_006408600.1:4827441-4829069 GCF_000296735.1 Chrysochloris asiatica | reverse complement strand
TACTGACTTGGAGGCACCTAACAACAACAACAACTACAACAGATGGGTCTGGTGAAAAGATTTGAAGATAAGTTTCTTATGATTCAATAGTGAGTAATTGTTATCATGACTAATTGAGACTGTCACAATTGTAAAGGTAGAAGTTTTGTAACAAAAATGGGGGAGTAGTCATTCTTACATTCTAGGAACAGAGAACACTAGGACCATTCAGGGAGAAGAGCACAAGCAGAATGCAGGACCCTATCTAGATAAACAGCAACACCAGATGGAGGCAGAGATGGGGACAGGGACATAGGGAGCAGCCGAGGACTCTAGATTCATGAAATGAGTTGGACTGAGAGCTGGCGGTCAGGAGCCAGGCTTGCAGTATATGCCCTTTGCTATTTTCAGTTATTATGTATGCCTGAGTTTTTTTGTTTTATGTTTAAAGAGCTAAAATGATTAGAGAGAAATACTGTTAACCAATGTTACATGGAGGGGATAATAATTGTAATGAAACAAAGTATATGATTTGTTGAATGTAAAACTGATAATCTGCCATTTAAACTTTCACTCAAATTACAATTAAAACTTAAAAAAAGAAAAGAAAGAAAGATTGCTAACCACAAAACAAATAAATAACTGAAAATAAGGGCTAGAATTTTAGGATAATATAGAATAGTTTTAGATGACCTTTATCGTGAGAGACAAAAATAATGCCCCAAATTACAGAAATGAAAATAGCAATGACATTTGAACTGGCAAGTTTATGGGCAGGCTGCCTCTGACTTTTCTCTCTTCATTTCCTGGTTTTATGGAATACAGAAAAATGAATAAATCACTTCACATTTACGAATTAAAATTTGCTAACCAGACTTTTGAACACCTTGAATCTACAATTTTATAAGGTATTGAGTAAGTAAAAGTAAAAATTGTTTGCATGTTGTAACTTGAATTACTTTTAAGTAAATCATGGTAAGGTTCAGGGTCAGTATTGACAACTTTTAATCAACTAGACACAATTTTGCAAGACTTGTACTGACTACTTTATAAATCAAGCATTGAACAAAGGCAGGCCCCAAGAACTATATCTAAAGACTATAATATCCTCTTTAATTGTTGTTCTGTTTCTTTAAAGCTGCAATTCCCCAATTTTAGATATCCCAGGAAAATTGGCACAAAAGATAGCATCTTAATGTGGTATTGTTTAACAAAGACGGCTATCATCTCTGTTGCATGAAAACTTTCAGGAACCACACTTTTCTATTATCATAGATACCACTTTTACTCTTGTGGCCAAAACTTAGTACAGTGTCATAATTCAAACATAAGGCATTCTAAGCACTTCAGAAATGTATACAAAGACTTAGAGCAAGTAATTTATCACTGGGATTTCAATTAGACAACTTGTAATTCCAGGATATCGATAGTTGTTTTGATAGTGGAAAAGCTGAAGAACAAAATACTTAATACTGTAAAAGTGAATTAATCCATAAATTAATTGATTGAGCCAATGTTTTGCTTTATTTCATTTTTTAAAAATCTCATTATTAAAAAAAAGAAAGAAAGAAAAAGGTGGGTTTCTCATATTCAAGGGTAAAACTTAAGGCAGAATAAAGAAATGTACTGGTATAGTTTACAAAATAACA
>NW_006408600.1:4823281-4826805 GCF_000296735.1 Chrysochloris asiatica | reverse complement strand
GAATCGGGCTGTGAACCTTAAGGTCAGCAGTTCAAAACTACCAGCTGTTCAGCTGGAGAAAGATGAGGCTTTCTGCTCCCATAAAGCTTTACAGCCTCAGAAACCTGTACAGGGTCGCTATGAGTCAGTTCCGACTCCAAGCACATAACCACCACCACCACATGACCCTTAATCCCACCAACACGCTGATCTGGTTTAAGGAAGATAAAGGCATACAACACCTTTTATCTTATAAGAGATAAAAGAACATAGACTTGAACAGAGAAAGAGGGATCTACTATCACCAAGATAAAAGAGCCATGAGTGGAGCCCCATAGGTCACTGTACTGTGAAGCGCCTAGAACCAAGGGAATATTGATGCCAATATGTGTGGAGATCTCAAAGGAATACTGGGCCTACAGATGTTGAAAGCATACATGTTCTGTTGCATCTGGAACCTGCATCTGGCTCATCATATAATTTCTGGTTCTTTGGATTTGAACCAGCAGCCTGCCATGTTGTCTGTGAATTCTGGTATATATTAGTCCAACTGACTGGAAGAGATCTATATTTGTGCCTATTCCAAAGAGAGGTGACCCAACAGAATGCGGAAATCATAAGAAAATATCATTAATATCACATGCAAATAAAATTTTGCTAAAGATAATTAAAAAACCGCTGCAACCATATATTGACAGAGCACTTCCGGAGATTCAAGCTGGTTTCAGAAGAGAACATGGAACCAGGGATAACATTGCTGATGTCAGAAAAATTTTGTTTGAAAACATAGAATACAATAAAGATGGTTTCCTGTGTTTTATTGACTACACAAAGACTTTTGATTCTGTGGATCATAACAATTTATGTCCAACATTGTGAATAATGAGTATTCTGGAACACTTAATTGTGATTATGAGGAACCTGTACATAGATCAAGAGACAGTTATTCAAACAGAACAATGGACACCGAATGTTTTAAAATTAGGAAAGGTGTGTACCAAGGTTGTATTTTTCACCATATTATTTAATCTGTGTGCAGAGCACATAATTCTAGAAGCTGGATTATATGCAGAAAAATGAGGCACCTGGATCAGAGGAAGAACCATTAACAACCTGCAATATGTAGATAATATAACCTTGCATACTTAAAGCAAAGATGACTTAAAATACTTATTGATGAAGGTCTTAGGACCACAGCTTTTTGCCAGTTAATGTGCTGAAATGCAAGGTCAGTTTGAATGACAAGGTCAGCTGTTCTAGCTCACCAGTTGCTCTTTGGAAACCCTTTACAGGGTCTTTATGAGTCGGAACTGAATTGATGGTACATAACAACAATCAAATATATGAAAAGTGGACAATGAATATGAAAAAGCAAAAATAATTGATACATTTGAATCATAATGTTGGTAAAGAATTTTGACTGTATCATGAAATTCCAGAAGATCTAACAAGTCTGTGTTGGAATAGGTACCATCAGAATGTTCTTTAGAAGCAAGGATAGCAAAACTTTGTGTCATGTTCTCTGGATAGTCTACCAGGAAAGGCGAGTTGCTGGAAAAGGACAGCATGCATGATAAAGCAGAGGTCAGCAAAAGAGAGGAAGACCCTCAACAAGAGAGTTTGACATAGTGCCTGCAACAATGAGCTCAAACATAAAAACAATTTTAAGGATGCTGTGGTCTGCGCATTGTTTTGTTCTGTTGTACATATGGTTGCTATGAGTTAAAACAAACTCAATGGCACCTAACAATGACAACATGCTAAATGAATTACTATAAATTGTCAAGGGAATCTTTAGTATTTCCACAAATAATGCATTCTGACTGTAGTCAAAATTCTATATTCTTTGCAAATAAATGGTATGAAAATATGCATTAATCATTAGCAAAAATCTGTCTTCAAAGTTAAGGAAATAACAAATTTTTTGATCAAATATTAGTGTTAATGTTAACTATAATATTCCTTTAGGATACAGCAACTTGTCACACCAGAATGAATGGAAAACAGAAAAACAAACTCCAAAATAAATTTTGACATATGATAATGCAAATGGCCGCTATGAGTCAATACCAACTCGATGGCACCTAACGGCAACAATAATAATAATGCAAATCATTATTTAGCTGTGTTTATTATCTCTTTCCACCACTACTCTGTCAGTTTTTCATACTTTGGTGACCTGTTTGTTGCTGTGATGCTGAAAGATATTCCACCAATATTTTAAACACCAGCAAAGTCACATGTTTCAGTGGAAGTTCCAGGCTAAGGCAGATTAGGAAGAAGAAGAAGCAAATCGTTTCTGAATACTGAAGATGGAAGGAATATAGAGAGTCACTGTACCAAAAATGGGCTGATACTCAACCATATCAAGATTACCATATGGTTAAGAACCAATGCTACTGAAGAAGAATTCCAAATTGCAGTGAAGACATTGGTGAAAAACCAGTCTCCATGAGTTGACAAAATGCAAATTGAAATATTTCAACAAACTGCTTCAGCTCTGGAGGCTTTCACAATTCAATGACAAGATATTTGTTTAGACAACAACTACATGTGAAAAGATTTAAAGGCATCCATACATTTGCCCATTCGAAAGAAACAGACCAAATAAAATGTGAAAATCATCAAACAATATCATTAATATAACATGTAAGTAAATTTTTCTGAAAATAATAATAATAAAAAAAAAATGGCTCCAAAAACTCATAAACAAGGTACTGCCAGAAATTGAAGACAGATTCAGAAGAAGATTTTGAACTAGGGATACTTGTCATTATCCACATAATTGAAAGCTTTTGCATAGTCAATAAAGCACAGGTAAACACCTTTCTGATATTCTCTGCTTTCAGCCAAAATCCATCACACATCAGCAATGATAGTCCTCTTTCCATGTCCTCTTCTGAATCCAGCTTGAACCCTTGGAAGTTCTCTGTCAGTGTATGTTTGCAGCTGTTTCGTTATTACCTTTATTTATTTATTTTGAATTTTGATAATTATGTATTTCCTGTACAATAAATACACAATCACAAATACACAGATATTGAACATTTCCATAACCCAAATAATTCCCGTTGCTCCTACTAGTCAATCTTCACTCACCTCTATCCATAGGTAAACTCTGTTCAGATGATGTATCATCATATATCAAATTAGTCTATTTTAAAACCCTATATAAATAGAATCATACATTGTGATTTTTCTTTCAGAATGATGGTGTTCAGATTCACATATATTGCTGGAAGAAGCAATTGTGTGTTCTTTTACATTGCTTCTTAGTATTTGATCATAAGAATATATCATAAATTTTTTATTCATTCATCTCTTAATGAACGTATGGCTGTTTCTAATTTTGGGCTATTTGTTTTTTTGTTTGTTTTTGTTTTTAATTAAATCAATGGTTTATTGTGAATTGTGTGATAGTCTACATGGAAGAACATTAGTTTTACATTCATACTATCATCTATTGTTTCATTGGCATATTTACCATCCTGTCCATGCATCCTCACCCAACCAAAGGGTGTGCCCTGTAAGCCTGCACCTCCCCC
>NW_006408600.1:4809180-4810068 GCF_000296735.1 Chrysochloris asiatica | reverse complement strand
TATTATTATTATTAATATGATCAGGAGATTGGCTTCCCTTTTTGTCTGTAATGCATAGCAAATGTTGTTGGGTCTTGTCTAGATGATGGAGTATTATGTTGTAGCTTGGCTATGTGGCCACGATTGCTACTTCTTCTTATGGGACATAGGGAGGATAAGTTCCGGCCTCCAGGAGGGATGTGTAGTCAAAAAGGCTAATTAATGTAAACTCATGGACAGAAATCACCACATTGGAGCAGATATGTGGCTTTGGTTAACTTTTTCTTTTCCCTGTCCCCACTGACTTTCTCACACTCTCCGCGGCCGGGTGAGCTGCACCTGGCCGATTTTTATTGGGCTTTCAAGCCAGGGCAGGGAGACTTGGGGTGGGAGGAAACTATATCGCCTATTGCCCTTCTGAGAGATGCCACTTTCTGAATGGGCCTGCCCTGGCCCCGCCCTCTAAACGCTGGAGTCACAGGAGCAACCCGTGGTCCCCGCAGGAAAGAGTCCCAAAATACGCACTTTTCTTTATCCTTATTATCGCGGTTTCTCAAAAATGTGAGTTCAGGAGAGTTTATGATAGTTTAAAAGCCATGGGACTGGTCTATGAATGCTTCCTTTGTGAGATCCCACTCGGTTTCCTCCCAGAGCACTTCCCTACCTTTCCTGGCTGTCCTGCCATACCAGAAGTTCCCTCGGTATTACCTCTAGTAAAACTTTGCTCACATGGACCATCAAAGAGATTGTCCAATGATTTCGACATTACATTGGGTCACCTCTTTTGGGAATGGGCTCTTATGTATCTCTTCTAATCAGTTGGCCAGATAGTTATCTTCCAAATTTCTTGGCAAAGATGAGTGAGTGGCTCTAGTGCCACCACACTTTTTTGAAATATTTCAATTTTTA
>NW_006408600.1:4807854-4808400 GCF_000296735.1 Chrysochloris asiatica | reverse complement strand
CCTGGCCTTGTTTTCACTGATTATATGGAGCTTTTCCATCAACTCTTTACACAGATGTCGTCAATTTGAGATCTGTGTATTCCATCTGGTGTGGTCCATGTGTACAGTCATGTCTTATACTGTCTAAAGGTATTTGAAAAGAACAAATTGTTGGTTTTGCAGAATTCTATCATGTGATTTCCAGCATCATTTATATCACTATGGTCATATTTTCCAACAAGTGTTCCTTCCTCTTTGCTTCCAACCTTTGCATTCCAATCCCCAGTAATGATCAATACATCTATCTTGATTGCCTTTTTGATCAAATTCATACTCAACAAGTGGGTAGAATTTTTCTATTTCATCTTCACTGGCTTTAGTGGTTGGTGCATAAATTAGAATAAGAGTGGTATTAACTAATTTTTTTGTTGTTAGGTGCCATCTAGTGGGTACCGATCCATAGAAACCTTATGCACAGCAGAATGAAAAGCTGCCTAATCCTGGGCCAACTTCACTACTGTTGCCACTCTTGAGTCCATCAATGCTGCCACTTGGCCAATCCATCTC
>NW_006408600.1:4802928-4807239 GCF_000296735.1 Chrysochloris asiatica | reverse complement strand
CAGCTCCATTCCTCTTCAATTTGTCATTCTCAGCATAGTAAACCATGTGGATGTCAGATTCAAAATGGCCAATACCAGTCCATTTCAGCTCACTAATGTCTAAGATAGCAATTCTTACTTTTGTTTAATTGACTGTATGAAGACCGTTGACTGTGTAAAACTATGTATAACATTACACAGAGTGGGTATTCTAGAGCCCTTCTTTGTGCTTGTGCAGAATCTCTATATAGACCAAGAAACTGTGTTTTTTTTTTAACAGAATAGAAGGATACTAAATGTTTTAAAATCAGGAAAGTTTGGTATACTTTCATCATACTTTTTCAATCTGTATGATGAACAAATAATCTAGAAGCTGAAATATGTGTGTGTGGGGGGGAACATGGCATCAGGATCAAAGGAAGACTCATTAACATCCTATGATGAATAGATAATACAACTTTCTTCGCTGGAAGTAAGGAGGACTGAAAATACCTACCGATGAACATCAAAGACTTCATTCAGCCTTCAATATGGATTGTTAATGTAAAGAAAGCCAAGTTCTCTCAACTGGACTCGTAAGTAACATCATGATAAATGGAGAAAAGATTGAAGTTGTCAAAATTTTTATTTTACTGGATCCACACTCAAAATTCAAGGAAACAGCAATCAAGAATTCAAGTGACATCTTGTATTTGGCAAATCCACTGCAAAAGATTCTTTTACATGTTAAAGACCAATGATGTCACTTAGGACTAACGTGAACCTGACTCAAATCATGGCTTTATCAGATGCCATGACTTGGACAATAAAAAAGCTTTTGAATTATTGCTGAAGAATGTTTAAAGTATTATAGACTGCCAAAAGAATGAACAAATCCTTCTTGGAAGAAGTACAGTCAGAAGACTTTTTAGAAGTAAGGATGGCAAGACTTTGTGTGTTGCTCTTTGGACATGTTATGAGAAGCAACCAGTCCATGGAGAAGGACATTATGCTTAGTAAAATGGAGGTTCAGCAAAATAGATAAAGATCACCAAGGAGATGCATTGGCACAGTAACAGCAACAGTGGGCTCAAACATAATAATTGTGAGGATGGGGAAGACTGTGCCATGTTTCAATCTGTTCTGCATGATGTCACTGAGTTAGAACCAACTCAACAGCATGTAACAATAATTCCTTTTAAGTATAATTCTAAAGACTGTATAGAGATTCCTTATCTGATTGCATATGAAGGCACATGTGTGTGTGTTGCTATATGAAAATAGCCACAATTATAGCAAAAGTTCTTTTTTAAAGTTTTTAATTGCTTCCTTTCAGTGGCATTGAATAAATAAAACAGTAAATTCTCTAAGTTGTACTCTTCCTATAGATATGTACTCCAAAATTAGTGAAATATATGTTTAAATGTATTTTAAATTTGAAATGCATTATTGTAATTACAAATCTGGGCATAAAACCTCAGTCATTTTGTGGTCACTGATATTTTTTAAATGTTATAAATTTTTTATCTAATCAAGATGGTTTTATATCGCTGTTAAGTGTCACTGAGACTGTTCTGACTCAGAGCTACCCTGAATAGGGTTTCCAAGGAGTGGCTGGTAAGTTTGAACTGCTGATCATGCAGTTCAAACCAAACTGTGGTCTAGTGCTTATCCTACCTACAGCACCACACCAAGACTCCAGTTTTGTATTAGCAGGCTAATATTAGAAAGAATTCCACCTACTCCCAAATCCTGCTTTAAGGCTGAGGAATTAAAATGGAATAAAATATACTTCCTCTAATTACAGATAAAACTACATACTATGAATGTGCTTAAACATGTACTGTATGTGTGCATCTGTGTATATGTATGTACTTATATAAAGTTTCCTTATGAGAATGTCACTTTCTATGAATTTTATTTATGCCTAGGTTTTACTTTTATGCAACAAATTTAGTATAAAATAAATTTTTCATTTGTTTTATCTTGAGGTTTTTAAATAATTGTTTACTAAGGATAAATATTAAATTGCTCAAATGAACATTTTATATCAATTTTCTTTGTCTTTTAAGAAAAAAATTAAAATCACCTTTATTTTGACACTGTATTTGCTATTACAATTAACTGAGGAAAATAAGCCATTATTTAGGAAGTTAGATTTTCAACAAATACAAATGATTCTGATTAGTGTGTACCTATGCTACATTAGTTTGAAAAAAAGCATGAAAATATAGTATATCTGAATAACAGTAATAAATTTGCCCCAAAGAAGGCCTATAACGAAATTGTCAAGGAATAGCAAGTGAAATTTAATTAGAGATAAATTATATTAAAAGTATTATTATTAATTTTTTCCTAAGAAAGTCATAGAGCATAAAAATGTTCGTGATGTTAGCATATGAACCATACTAGCTGAAAATATAATCACAAGATCAAAGTTCCCATTGCTACCAGCTTGCATTTTTCTCCTCGTTTTAATATTTGAAATGATCTTTATTTATTCAGTGTAAGTCACTGTAGAGTTGTTGGAGATGGTTCATGAAAAAATAGCAAAATGCAAGAGCAACAAAACATAGCTAGTTATGTAATATGTAATTTAATTCTTTTCAATGAAGCCTCATTTTAAAAATAAATAGACTAAAGACAGAGGAGTTAATTATATGCATTCTCTTGAGTTAGTTCTTTATGATTTGACAACTTGCACGGCAGCTGTTCCTGTAAATATGACAATAAATTTCTAAATCTCTAGAGAACTGGTAAATACAGGCAGATGCACTTAACTGCTGGTGGGCAACAAAAGTCAGACTGCAGGAAACTGTGGCACTAATGTAGCTCTTGATTAATCTCTAATTACAGTTTTGTCATCTTAGCAGGGAGACAAAACTATATCACTTCCTAAATAGGCAAGCAGCATTTTGGTACCTAGCAACCAGCAGTTCTTTCCTATTAGCTGCAGTGGACTCGATGCTGTTGTATAGGAGGTGGTTATGGATCACTGCTCTATTATTTATGGAGTAGTATTTCCAGAGCCCATCACAACAGTAGATAAATTAGCAGCTTAATAAGCCTGTGCTAACTAAAACATGTAGTAAACTGAAGCATCAAATACGAAATTAAAGCATGACTTGCCTACAATGTTTGCATCATACATTAAAAGGAATGCTCATTTATTTCTGTTAATTATTCAAGAAATATAAAATGAAAATGAGCATATTAATGAAAACCAGACAGGCATTTTTGCTACATTTTGTAATATTTCATAAATTACCTACATTAAATCTTTTAGACAGATTAAAAAAAAAAATGTTTTCTTCCCCATAAGGGGATATTCTTGGGTTTCTTCTTAAGTCCAGTGATGTTAGGTGGCAAGCATTAATTAGGACTAGTGCAACTACTAGAGAGCCCTGAGTATATGTGTAAAAGTGCCTTATTAAGCCCAAAATGAGCAAATGAGGCTGATTTCCATCATGCTTCCATTTCCCTTTCACTTAGGGTGCAATGTAAAACTCTAAGGGGTGACCTCACACCTCTGTCTTCCGTCAGTAATTTGAAGGGAGATATAAAATCCCTAAGTACCTTTATTAAAAAGACAGCCAGGAGGAAGGTTTACTTAATTAAAATTAAGGAAACATCTTCCTAGATATTAACAAAATTAATATGATCCATCTCAGAATTTCTAAAATGTGGTATCCTGATCAATGACACTGTTTCTTTTCAATTTTACAAAAAAATATTTTGAACAAAATGGCATGTCCAACATGATTATATATATACATAACATATATATATATGTTGTTGTTGAGTGCTGTTGAATCAGTTACAACTTAAAGAATCTTGCTGTTAGCTGTCCCAAGCTTATCTTTTACTGTCACATCAGTATTCTATATATATATACAGCTAGCTAGCTAGAGAGATAGAGATACAGAGAGATATACAGATAAATAGAAAACTCTGGTGACTCTATTAGATAAGCACCCCGCAACTAACAACAAGAATAGTGGTTGAAATCCACAAGCCATTGCATACGAAATGCAATTCCCATAAAGACTTTCAGTCTCTCAAACTATAGATGTTCACTATGAGTCAGAACAAAGTCATGGTAGTGAAGGCACTTGAGTGCACTATGGGAAAAGAACTAGACTGCTAAATACAAGGTTGGCAACTTAAACCAACCAGCCATTCCTCAAAAACACTAAACAGGGTCCCTAAGAATCAGAACAGATCCCATGAAACTCAATAATAACATTGATATGTATACTTCTGGTGTGGCGCTGTAGGATCAGCCCTGGATTCAAACCCAAGCTCAGCAGTTGAAACCAACCAGCTGATCCCCAGAAACACTGTAGAGGTTCA
>NW_006408600.1:4800805-4801793 GCF_000296735.1 Chrysochloris asiatica | reverse complement strand
AGGTCTCTCCCCAGGTGCATAGGAGTCTATTGAACATTGTAGGGCTTAGCTCGCAGCTTCATTACTGTTTTTCCCTCATTTCCCCTTATCGGTAATGAACATGGTCATCAATCAGAGCGTGTATTTCCATTGAGTCTTAGTCTTGGAAAGAGGTTTGCTCTGAGGGGACACAACCACTTGCCTTGATGTCTCCTGGGAGAGCAACTTGCTTGTTCTTGTAGTAATCAGTTGGTCTGCCTATATTGTTTTTTCATTTTCCTTGTTGGTCGTTCTTTCAAGAATTACCTTCTGTTCTAGCTGCTCCAGGCTGGTCTGCCCATCCTTGCAAGTGGAAATTTCCCACCTCTGAAGATTCTGGATGCTGTTCAGGTTTAATAATGTATTTTAAAAAAGAAAACTACATCATCTTATGACATAATCTCCTTGCTTACAATACACTTTGTCTATTTGTCAACAAATTATTTATTTCCTTATTAAAAAAATGTATTAGGCTGAGCCATAAGCCATGAATGCACCATTGTCTTCACTTCTTCATCAGAGGGGGATCTTCTTCCTCGAAGGGCTGCTTTCAGAGGAAGAAACGAGTAAAAGTCTGATGGAGCTAGATCAGTACTGTAGGGAGGATGTTTTTATGCCTCAAAATGAAGTTTTTGCTTAGAGTCAACAGTGTGGGCAGAGTTTTGCTTATTTGCACTGTCATTCAAGATCACAAAGTCTTTAAGTAGCAGTTATCTGTATTTATTCAGAAGTTGAGGCTTTGACTCTCCATTGAGCATCTCACTGTAACAAACACTGTTGATTTTTTATTTTTTTCCTGATAGTGTTCTAACACCAGACCTTGAGCATCCCAGAAATCTGTAATCATCAGCTTTCCAACTGATGGTTGACTTTTGCTGTTGTTGCTTTTATTGTGAATTGAGTGATAGTTTACATGGGAGAACATCGGTTTTACACTTAATGTTTCATTGCAATGATTACGATCTCCTCC
>NW_006408600.1:4792306-4797536 GCF_000296735.1 Chrysochloris asiatica | reverse complement strand
TTGTCATCAGCTGTGGACATGGATGTGCATTTTAATATAACCAGAGTGCAGATACGTTTTTGTTCACTTTCGTGCATGTTTGATGCTGCTTTTGCATATATATATGGAGTTCTTGTGTAGAACTGTAAACTAAGAATTGGACTGCTAACTAAAATGTCAGCAGTTCAAACACACCAGATGCTCCTTGGAAACTCTATTCAGGAGTGGTATGATTTAGAGACAACTCGATGACATTTAACAACAGTAATATATTGTTTTATATAGATTATGCATGCATAATTTTATATACATTATACACATATATTATACATACATATAAATTTATATCCTGATGTGGTGTTGCAGGATAATGCACTGGACCACAAAGTGGATTTGAACTGCAAAGTCGACTATTCAAAATCATCAGCCATTTCTTGGAATCCCTTTACAGTTGGAACTGATTCAATATCACTCAACAACAGCAACAGCAATACATATATAGTTTTATATATGTTATATATGTGTGTGTGTGTGTGTGCATATAGTATTAAATGGATTCCTAGTGTGGTGCTATAAGTTCAGCAGTAGAATGTGAACCACAAGGCTGGTAGTTCAAACCCACCAACTGCTCCTTGGAAACCCTATTCAGGATCTCTATGATTCAGAGCCAAATAGATAGCATTTAACTACAGCAACATATTGCTTTATATAGATTACGCATACATATCTGTATATACATTATATATACACACACACACACACATATAAGTAATACATACATAACATTTTATATCCTGATGTGATGTTGCAGGATAATGCATTGGACTGCAAGGTACATTTGAATTACAAAGTTGGACATTCAAATTCATCAGCCATTTCTTGGAATCCCTTTACAGAGTTGCTATCAGTCAGAATTGACTCAACAGCACTTAACAACAGCAACAATACACATACATATATATGTTGTTGTTGTTTTTATGTGCCGTGGAGTCGTTTCCGACTCATAGCGACCCTTTACAGGGTTTCCGAGGCTGTAAATCTTTACGGAAGCAGAAAGCCTCATCTTTCTCCCGCGGAGCCGCTGATAGTTTCGAACTGCTGCCCTTGCGGTTCGCAGCCCGATTCGTAACCACTACACTACCAGAGCTCTCTCTATATATGCTCTGAGCTACCAGAGCTCTCTCTATATATACTCTGAGCTACCAGAGCTCTCTCTATATGTACTCTGGTAGCATGTGGTTATTGAAAATAGCATGGTGTGGGTCAGTTGCAACTTAGTTCTCAGAGAGACATCTTTGCTCTTAATACTCTAAAAGCACCTTTTGCATCAGATTTAGCCAATGCAATACTTTGATTTCTTGGTTGCTGCTGCAATAGGTATCGATTGTATACAAGTAACAACAAAATCCTTAAAAACATTAATATTTCATTCATTTATCATGATTTTATTTATTGGTCCTGCTGTAGAAAATATAAACTAACATAACAGCAATATATCTATCATTTAAAAAATAAAAGTTATTTTTATTCAGCAGCCCAGAGTAACCTGTGACACCAGTTGAGAAACTACCATATTGAAATTATACCACTAAGACAAGAAATTACTTTCATTTACATTTAAAACAAAATTATTCCTTATAGATAGCCATATTTTATTAAAAGTTCTGAATATCAAATGTTTATTTATTCAAGTTTTTTTTAGCCTTATTTCACATTTTTATCCTTATGTTACCTTTATATCCTTATTTCACCTTACTCTATAAAGTAACACTGTAAAGTAGTAAAGTTTGGAAACAACTAGCATGTTGAATTTCCATGCCATGGATATGCAAGTGAAAATGTATGTAGCCAGATGAATGGATACCTGAAATTAAGCAGAAAACACAGAGCTAGAACAATAAGTTTTAGAGAGAATAATTGTCCTAGAGAGAATAATTGAAGACAGGAAGAATCCAGAGTCCAGAGTAGAATATGAGAACAAGTAAAATAATCAGAAACATACTTTTAGAAAATTCAGTACTTAAGGTGGTGGTGGTAGTGTGCTATGGAGTTGGTTCTGACTCACAGGGACCCTGTATAGGGTTTCCAAGGCTGTAAATCTTTATGGGAGCAGAAAGCCTCATATTTCTTCTGCGGAATGGCTGGTAGTTTTAAACTGTTGACCTTAAAGTTAGCAGTCCGACTCAACAACTACTCTACCAGCGCTTCTTTTTAAAGTCTCCTTATTTAAGTAGAAAAAGGAGCGCTGGTAGCGTAATGGTTACGAACCGGGCTGCGAACCTGAAGGTCAGCAGTTCGAAACTACCAGCAGCTCCGGGGGAGAAAGATGAGGCTTTCTACTCCCGTAAAGATTTACACCCTCGGAAACCTTGTACAGGGTCGCTATGGGTCGGAACCGACTCGACAGCACTGAACAACAACAATTTAAGTAGAAAAGGTTGATTGGGAAAGAAGCCTGAAAACAAATGGACAAAAAGTATTCAGCATGGTATTGCCAATGACAAGATAAAGATTTTGAAAAATGTAAAAGCAATTTGAATGCCATCAACAGATCAAGTATGGCAACAACTGAAAAAAAAAACTATTTCGTTGACTGAAATGAAGGTCAATAAAATGATTTCATAATAATGATGAGGACAAGGAAAACCAGAGAGAGTTGGGGAGCAAAAAGGTTGTTAGACTTATAGAAAGTGTGACAGGGTCGTGGAGAACAACGACTCCATTCTTACAGTTTTTGTTTTGTTTTGTTTTGAATAAAAAAGGAAAAATTTATGGTAATTGTGATATTTGATTTGTTGGTGCTATTTAGGATTGGGCAGTATTTCGTTCTGTTGTACATAGGGTTGCTATGAGTCGGTACTGACTCAATGGCACCTAACAACAACAATTGTTATCTTAGGAGCAGTGATAGGCAAGGCTTGAATTCTCATCTTGACTGGGCCAGAATTCTCAGTAGTTTAACAGTTAAGATGTAGTTATCACCTCCAGAATGAGATCTAATATAATTCAACCATCCCCATAAGATCTGATGTGATAAGCCCTGATATGATGCAATTTTCCAATATGTGGTAATCCTTATTTCTATGATGTTAAAGGGGCAGATTCAATCTACAGGATTAGGTTATATTTTGAATTAATTTTTTCTGAGATATAAAAAGAGAGAGAATTGAGCAGAAAGTGAAGTAGGAGTTCATCCTTTGGACCCGGGGTCCCTGCACTGTGAAGCTCCTAAATCCAGGGAAATGTTGATGCTAAGACATGTAGGAATCTCTGAAGAAAATTGGGTGTACAGATGCTGAAAGGATATAAGAACCTTTCTCCAGAGCCTGGTATCTGACTTCATACTTCTACCTTTCTGAATTGTGAGAGAATACACTTGTTTGTTACGGGCATCTACTTGTGGTATTTCTGTTAGAGCAACACTAGATAACTAAGGCAGGAGGTATGAGAGTAGAGCTGGGAAGATTCTACAATAGAAAGAGCTAAAGAGTCCCTGTTAAGAAAGCACCTTCTTTATCTTTTTATGTTCTAGAGAGAGTTTCTCATTTACGTTGGGTAGTGATGTTTGGAGACTGTTGGGTGTAAATGGGCAGGAAATTCTCTGTTACTGTGTCCAATCCCTGAGGAATTTCTCTGCTACAGATGGCACATAGGTCACCAACTATAGTGACCAGTATAAATTAACTAGTATCCGTAGTATAAACCAAACAAGTTTTGACTCAGTCTCTACTAAAAACCCTTCAAGAAGTGTTGCAAAAATGTTACCAACCATGCTTCCCACAGCACACTACTCAGCTCTCAGCTGGATTTGATAATTCATTACAATGGCCAAACAAAACTCAGACACCAGATTCTCCGTTATGGGGTTTATTAGAAAAGTTAACAAGTTACACTTCAGAGACAGAAATGTTCAGAGCACAGTTCTTACTTAAAGTCAGGCTAGGCTTTCCAGTGCTATGCCCACAGGAAGACTTCTCTATGACCCTCAGTCTTTTGGCCTAACCTCTGCCCTATTCCATCACTGTTACAAAGCACTTTTAGTACTGCTGTTAAATGCCCACAGGGCACATAATTACACCAGAAGCCTCATCCTGAAGACACTCAACTCTAGCTCCATTGATAGGCAAACTTCTTTTCCTCAATTAAGTGCCTGGAGGCACCTTAGTCTTCTGTCCAAAGCCACTCAGCTTTTTATGCTCTGTGGGCTGAGAAGCCCACTGCAATGTCTTGTGCTCCAGCTCTTGGTTGTGCCGCTACTGCTCGTCTGACACGGCTCCACTGTCATAGCTTTCTGTTCCTGAGTCAAAGAGGTTCAATGTTCAGGAATATTGGAGTCCAGAGGTTGAGCTCCATTCTTAACTCATCTTTGATAGAAGTGAGATCCTTTTATTCCTACTTCCAAGTTTACTCATTTATATACATTAGAGTTCCAAGTTTTCACGATTAACCCTGTTAACAATAACTCACAAATGAGTAACATAATCTACTCACAGCTGGAAAGTATAACCAAATTTCCTAATACAAACAGTGTCAATTTAAATATGGTGAGAGTTTACAGTGACTATAAATAAAAGATATATTAAATAATTTTGAACCACAAGGGAAAAAACAAGTAAGAACACTTTCCTCAGTAATTTTTTTTTATGTTTATGTTAGCCATACTTCACAGAGTCAAACTTTATCAGTTCAAGCTTATATTTTGGCTCTTACGGACTTGTTTTAATTTTCTTCAACTTCAGCCTGAATTTACATATGAGCAAATGATGGTCTGTTCCACACTCTGCCCCTGGCCTGGCACTGGCAGATGATATGGAGTTTTTCTATTATTTCTTTCCACAGATGAAGTTAATTAGATTTCTGTGTATTCCATCTGGTGAGGTCCATGTGTATTGTTAGTGCAGTTGAGTCAGTTCCAATTCATAGCAACTCTATATAGAATCCCAAGGAGGGACTGGTAAGTTTGAACAACAGAAGTTGCATTTCAAACCTACCATGTGATCTAGTGCTTTAATCCACATACCCACACCAGGACTTGAACATATCCCATCTGAATTTGGAGATCATCTGAAGAACATATTTGATGCAGTAGACACTAAAGACCAAAGACCAGAAGAGTTGTGGATGACATCAAGAACATCATGCAGGAAGAAACAGAAGGTCATTAAGAAAGCAAGAAAGGAGAAAAAAGACTAAAATGCATGTCAGAAGAGATTCTGTTTCATGGACTAAATGGATATAGGAAAATAGTGAT
>NW_006408600.1:4790293-4791721 GCF_000296735.1 Chrysochloris asiatica | reverse complement strand
GTAATCTTGCTGGTGACCACGTTAGTCTATAGGTAAGGGGATGTGGGGGAAAAACAGTAATGAAGCTGTGGGATAAGTCCAACCACATTAAATAGACTCCTTTCAACCTAGATTGAGACTTGGTTGGCCAGAAATATAGAGGGACCTGGGGACTCCTGAACCCATGGACAAGGACATAGCCACAGAGGACTAGAGCAGAGAGTGAAGCGTCAAACTAATATGAAGTGAGGGAAGATGCACAAGTGAGGGAAGATGTCCATACTTGCAGATACTACCCATTTGACCTAGCTTCAATGGTTGGATGATCAGAATTCAACTAGAGGAAGAAAGAAGAGGAAAAAAAGGTAATCCATTACAATTTGATGAACTTTACCTATACTTACGGATGCAGTAGTTTAAATGAGGGAACAAACCTTTATGGCAAGGATCATTCCCACCTTCAACCCCCTGTATACAGGGTTGACAGGGATAGGCAACTTAGACATTGGCTACCTAAAATGGGGGGAGGGGGGCTCTAAAGGCACGAATGACTGGCTTACAAGTTTTTAAGAGGGAGTTTACTTTCAGAGGATGTTGGGTAAAGTAGAATCTCCATTGAGTGGTTTTCAACCTGTCTAGATGGGGCTGGTGAAGGAGATGGGGATAAGACTCTTGTGGTTCAACAGTGAATAATTGATATCAGGACTGATTGCCATTGTTGCAAATGTAAAGGTAGACATTTTGTAGCACAAGGATGGGAGTGGTTGATCTGGCAGTCCAAGAGCAGGACCCTGAGACCTTCAAGAGAGAAGAGCGGAGTGCAGAACCTTATCCAGAGAAGCAGCAACGCCAGAGAAGGAGGCAGAGACAATGACATGGAGAGATGGAGCAGCTGGGGACTCTAGACTCAAGGATGGAGAGGGACTGTGTGCTGTAGGCAGAAGGGCAGGCTTGCAGTGTATGCCCTTTGGTTGTTCGAATGGTTATATATTCCTGAGTGCTTTGGTGTACATCTCCCCCAAAAAAACAAAAGAAAAAGAAAAAAAACAAAACAAAACAGTGGAAATGGAAGTAGTTGCTATTGGATGATGATGCAGGAAAGGGATTGTAGTCATTGCAATGAAATAAAATATGATAGGATGATTGTAAAGCTAATGTTCTCCCATGTAAATGATCACTCAATTAACAATAAAAACTTAAAAAAAAAAGAAGAAGAGACTCTGAAACTTGCTCTTCAACATAGAGATGCTAAAGCAAATGGAAGAAATGAGGAGGTAGAAGGGCTGAATATAACATTTTAAAGAGCAGATCTAGAAGACAGTGAAATGTGCAGAGACCTGAAGTTAGAAAACAAAATGGGAATAATGTGCTTAGCATTTCTCAAGCTGGGGGAACTGAAGAAAAAAATTCCAGCCTCAACTTGCAATGTTAAAGGATTATATGGAAAAA
>NW_006408600.1:4789449-4790173 GCF_000296735.1 Chrysochloris asiatica | reverse complement strand
ATAGAACCTTGCTTGCTGAAAGTGAAGAGGACTTTAAATATTTACTGATGAAGATCAAAGTCTTAGGTATGGATTGGACCTCAATGTAAAGAAGACAAAGATCCTCACCACTGAAGCAGTAAAGAACATTCATATAAACTGAGAAAATTTTTAAATGGTCAAAGACTTCATTTTTACTCAGATTAACCATCAACGCTAATGCAAGCAGCAGTCAAGAAATTAAGCAACGTACTGCATTATGCAAATCTGCAATGTTTCTTCCTGTTGTGCAAAAAGTCTCTGTGAGTCAGTACCTAACAACAAAAACAAGATTATTAAGTGGAAAACCAACAAAAACATGTTCCATAATAAAAGCTCAAGTGTCCTCAACAGAGCAATGCATCAAAGGGAAAATAGAGCTGGTGCCTTTTACTTTTTTGGTTTCCGATTCACTTGAACTTTTCACTTTGAGCATGTCCCATATTTTTGTCTTGTTCTTTTTACCCATTTCTGTCTAATTTCCAAATCTGGTTCCCACCGTCATCATTTTAGTTATATATAGCATATCCTTCCTCCAGCCACCATTCTCATATACAAACTTGGTCCTTTTTTATGCTTTACAAAGTCAAGTTTTATTACTCAGTGTGTTTGCTCTTTGAGAGTATATATATACACTCTGTATATATGTATATGTGTATGTGTATATGTATATGTATATATATATATATAGGAGCTCTGGTAGCGT
>NW_006408600.1:4787649-4789225 GCF_000296735.1 Chrysochloris asiatica | reverse complement strand
GGTCGCAAACATAGTAACAATTGTAAAGATGGCACAGGACCGGACAGTGTCTCTTTCTGTTTTATGTAGGGTTATTATATGAGTAGGAACTGACTTGAAGTCACCAATCTCCTTTGACTAGGATATATTCCTTTTTAAATCTTGGTCTTCATATTTCTGTATGTGGAACAATTTCATAAGCATCACTTGCAAAATAATATTTCCTTTTTGTTCCTCCCCCACACACACCTTGTGTTACATACAGCAAGATTCATCTTATTAGTACAAACAGTTCTTTCTCTCATGGTTTTCCAAATCTCTTCTTACATAGATTGAGGCAGGAGGTATTCCAAAAACTATCCTTTCTTATCTTTGAAATATTAGTGAGGAAAATAATGCCTAAGGGAAACAGAAGTATATAAGCACAGGTGTCAAAGGTTGAAGAAACTTGAGTTCATTCATATTTGATGCTTGATGTATTTTCTCTGATGCAAAAAACATGTTCATTTGCTAACAGAAAGTGAGCAGGGTGGGGGAGAATCAGAGATTTAGAATAGCTGCTCAATAAAATAAAGAAGGAGGAGACTAGGATAACAATAGAATTTTATGGGCTACTTAGTGGTAAATTGAGCTTGTTGTTGTTGTGAGTCATCGAGTTAGTTCTGACCCATAGTGACCCTCTCTAGGGTTTCCAAGGAGTGGCTGGTGAGCTTGAACCACCGACCTTGTGGTTCAAACTAGCATTGTAGTCCTGCGCATTAACCCATAGTGCCACACCAGGACTCCAATTTACACAAATATACCATGTATGTTGTGATGCTGTCAGCTAATGTGCTGGACTACATTGTTGGTTTGTACAGCAAGGTCGGTGGTTCAAACTCACCAGCCATTCCTTGGAAATCCTATAGAGAGTGTCTATGGGTCAGAACTAACTCAATGGCACTTAACAACAATTGTCTATATTGACACATAATCTTCCCAAGCAAAAATAACATAAACAGAAGAAGTGAATCTTTTTTATGTAAGCCATTTAAAATATAAGCAAGTGTATTATTGGAATGATAAATCATGCAGCTTAAACTGGACATAAATAGAAATAAAGAGACAAATATTATATTAATAGGAAAGTCCCCAAGAAGTTATGAATAAAGTTCTAGTGTGACTGATTGAACTCTCTACTTGGAAAAGTAGAATTTTGTCACAGTCATATACTTCATTCAATGATTGGGATGGCAGAATAATTTACAGAGATGACATTGTCCATCATGTGACTTTAGTCATATGGATGCAGTGGAGAGGAAAATCAATAAATACAGAAGTCAAAAACTGACTGGGTCAGCTATCTGGATGTTGACATGTTCAAGGATGTTTGAGAAAAATGTAATTTATATACCAAGGCTTATACTTAATGAAAAGGAAGAGGGTCTCAAAGAAGAAACTGGGTGAATGATTTGACTAAAGATCATTCATCTCAATGCATAAGTAGTTTGATTTATTTTGAACAAACAAGCCGTAAAATTATTGTCTGAAGATGACATTTACAACAAGGAGGATGCCAGCCATAACTCTAAGCCATTGTTGGTGTTGGCGGTTGTGT
>NW_006408600.1:4780595-4787549 GCF_000296735.1 Chrysochloris asiatica | reverse complement strand
GTGCCACACCAGGACTCCAATTTACACAAATATACCATGTATGTTGTGATGCTGTCAGCTAATGTGCTGGACTACATTGTTGGTTTGTACAGCAAGGTCGGTGGTTCAAACTCACCAGCCATTCCTTGGAAATCCTATAGAGAGTGTCTATGGGTCAGAACTAACTCAATGGCACTTAACAACAATTGTCTATATTGACACATAATCTTCCCAAGCAAAAATAACATAAACAGAAGAAGTGAATCTTTTTTATGTAAGCCATTTAAAATATAAGCAAGTGTATTATTGGAATGATAAATCATGCAGCTTAAACTGGACATAAATAGAAATAAAGAGACAAATATTATATTAATAGGAAAGTCCCCAAGAAGTTATGAATAAAGTTCTAGTGTGACTGATTGAACTCTCTACTTGGAAAAGTAGAATTTTGTCACAGTCATATACTTCATTCAATGATTGGGATGGCAGAATAATTTACAGAGATGACATTGTCCATCATGTGACTTTAGTCATATGGATGCAGTGGAGAGGAAAATCAATAAATACAGAAGTCAAAAACTGACTGGGTCAGCTATCTGGATGTTGACATGTTCAAGGATGTTTGAGAAAAATGTAATTTATATACCAAGGCTTATACTTAATGAAAAGGAAGAGGGTCTCAAAGAAGAAACTGGGTGAATGATTTGACTAAAGATCATTCATCTCAATGCATAAGTAGTTTGATTTATTTTGAACAAACAAGCCGTAAAATTATTGTCTGAAGATGACATTTACAACAAGGAGGATGCCAGCCATAACTCTAAGCCATTGTTGGTGTTGGCGGTTGTGTGCCACTGAGTCAGTTCTGACTTACAGTGACTGTGTATAGGTTTTTTGAGGTTGTAAATATTTATGGGATTAGAAAGTCCCATCTTTCTCCCACTCTACGTCATTGTCGTTGTTAAGTGCTGTCAAGTCAATTCCGACTCATAGTGACCCAGTATAGGGTTTCCAAGGAGTTGTGTAGTTGAGCTGCTGACCTAGTGGTTCTTGAACTGCTGACCTGCTATAGAGTGGGTTCAACCAGCCAAACTTGCTGCTACTAATTAAACAGTTACTTCTAATTATTTTCAGCAGTTCGAAATGACCAGCTGTTCCATGGGAGAAAGATGAGGCTTTCTGATCCCGGTAAAGATTTATAGCCTTGGAAACCCTGTACAGGGTCGCTGAGTTGGAACTGACTCCATGGCACATAACCACTACCACCACTTAATTGTTTTATGTCAAATAAAATAAAACTACTAGGTCAGTTCAAGCCCAGCATCTGCTCCAGGGGGGAAAGATGAGACTTTCTGCTCCTGCAAAGATTTACAGTCTAGAAACCCTATGAGTTAGAACTCACAAGACAACAACAAAGGTGACTTGGAAGAAAGTTCTGGATATCTGCTTCGGGAAAGCCCATAGCCTAGCAAACCCTACAAATCAGTTTTACTCTACATACGTTGTTGTTGCTGTTATTAAGTGTCATCGAGTCAGTTCCGACTCATAGCAATCCTGTATAGGGTTTCCAAGGAGTGGTTGGTGAGTTAGAACCACCAACCTTGCGGTTCAACCCAACCTTAATGTCCAGTGCTTTATCCCACAGCACCATACCAGGTCTCGTTAAAAGTCAGAATCTACTCAGCAGCAGTTTAACAACTAGAGGAGAGAAAACTAACACAACTGCAAAGACAATTCTAAAATGTTTTATGGAAAACAATTTATGAATAAAATTACGGAATTTCTTTCTTATTTAAATATAAGAATACTAATAGCTTAGATTTTAGGGTCCTGGTGTGGCACTGTAGGATAAACACTTGACTGTTAACCACAAGGTCAGCAGTTCATACTCACCAGCTGCTCCTTGGAAACCCTAGAGTGGGTTGCTATGAATTGGAATGCACTGACATCGCTTAATAATGACAAATAGTTTAGGTGATCAAAATAGAAAATATAATAGTAAACATAACATATTTTTAAATGGAAAATAATTATAAAGTCATAGTTGTTGCTGACATTTCTAGATGATTTTTTGTTTACCCAAAGATGGGGAAAATTTTCCTGAGGCATTTGTTAAGTGGCCTCACCCTAACCTACAGTGTGATTGGGGTACAAACACCAGATAAAACCTTCTTCAGTAAGCACGTTAAATGTAAAGCTAACCTGCTTGAAGAAGAGACACGGTCAATTAGTTTTAATAGCATTGGTATTCAGGAAGATTTGTTTAATGATGGCACCCTCATTTTACTGAATCAATAGCAGGAGGTGTTTTACAATGAAATGTCTCTCTCTGGTGAGTAATTTACAATAAATAAATCCATAAATCTATTAGGGCATAAAATAGATCCCTCTGATAGTCCAGGAATCTATAATATATGCATGGTTAAGGATCAGCAAGAATTGTTGACATCAAAGTTCCAGGTCAGCAAATAGGTCACTGGTGCTCCAACAGTAAATGGGTGAACAATGGCTCAAAAGGATTCCTTTCATTAGGGATTTCTTTATAGAAAAAACCCTTGCATAAATGTTTAAGAAATATATATTAAAAAATGGAGTATGTTCTTGGGGAAAATAATGTGTTCCTTTGACATGCTATCTAGCATTGTCCTATGTTGGTTAAGTGTGTGTATTCTGGAATTCAGCTGTCTGTGTCAAATTCTAGCCATTTTCTGGTAATGTGACACTGAGCAAATTGCTTAATCTCTCTATGCCTCAGTTTCCTCATATATAAAATGAGGTAATTGTCACATTTGGTATCTGTGAAAAGTATACAATACTTTCAACTGAAAGCAATGCAGGGCATGGCGTAACCACTCAACAGCAGAAACGTATTATTGTTATTTTAATTTCAGCTCAGTTGTTGTTAAGTGCTCCTGAGTAGATTTTCACCTCAGAATGACCCTGTGTGACAGAGTAGAACAACCTCATAGGAGAGTCTAGGCTGTATGCTTCATGGGAGCAGATCTCTAGTTCTTTCTCCAACTGAGAGTGGGTTCATACCAGCAATCTTTCAGTTAGTAATTGTGTGCATAACTGCTGTGCCATTAGAACTTTTTATTGCAAATAGTACAATGACCAGAGTAATCATATTAAAAGCAATGTTTCCAGTAAATGAAAGGAAATAAATGTTGACTTCTTATTATTTCAGGACATAACTGAATTTTCAGTATAAATTATTACAAATTAATAGATCAATTTTAAAATAAATTTCTTTAATTTTGAGCAGTAACTAGAAATGTTTACTAAACAAAATTTAAAACAGTGTAAGATAGTTCCATGTAAAGAAAATGGATAAGCATAGACAACAATTATTTCCTGCAAAAAGAAAGTTGGTTGAAATTACAAATGTTCCATCCACACAAACTCTTTCCACTTTGTGCCCATTTATGGACTTTAGTCATCTCCTTCCTCTATTCCATAATCAGCTCTTTGATTTGTTTTATTCAAACAATCTCTATATAACTTTAGCTTACCTTGAGGGAAAGCACTAAATTACAACAAAAAATGAATCTTGTTTATTATTTACTATCTGCCAAGCCCTATACTGGGAGTCCTGGTGTGGCGCTGTGGGTTATTGCTCCAGACAGCAAAGCCATTTGAACTGCAAGATCGGTAGTTCAAGCTCACCAGGGGCTCCTCGGAAACCTTATATAGGGTCTCTATGGGTCGGAACTGACTCGGCGGCACTTAACAACAACAAAAGCTCTATACTAGAATGCTGGTATGGCTCTGTGGGTTAATGCAGAAGTCTGCAAAGATGTTTGAATTGCAAGGTCAGTGATTCAAGCTCATCAGCTGCTCCTCAGAAACTCTATATATGGTCACTAGGGGTCAGAACCAGATGCAACCAGCACTTAACAACAACAACAAGCCCTACTCTAATCATTCTAATGAGTATGTCGTTATTAAAAGCTCACATTGCAAGTGGGGAAACAAAAAGGTCGAGCAATTTGCTCAAGTCCATAGAATCAGTAAATGTTTTTGATCTTTTGCCCTCTTATTTTGGAACATTGCCTCAGATTTTCTTCTTCTTAAGTTAGTATCTCTAAGAGACTCTTTGTTCTCTATTGTTTTGGTTCTTTAAGCTCTCCATGGGGCTTTAAATATTTGTGGAAAAGTGGAATTGTAAGATAATGGAGTTTTCCTGTGAAATTTTTGAAGCCTCTTCATATGTATTTTAGATATGCCATAAATCCTTATTTAAAACATGAACACAGCAGGCTGTGGTTGTTTTTTTGTTTTTTGTTTTTCAACTGGAGTGTTTAGGAATTTTCAAATGCAGGCAATTACTAGGAGTTACATAAAGAACACTGATTCCACAGTGTATAGTCAAGATCTTCTATGATTTCAGTCAGGGAGCACCTTTAATGTGAATTCAGAGAAAACAAATGCATAAGCTTTATTGTATTCATTTTCTCAAAAATAATTGTTAAAACTACAGGATTATTCATGTGAAAATTGAAACTATATATCTTTTTTATTTTTCAGTGATATAATTTAACAACATAATGGACATTACAAGGGACCAAGAGTCAGAGGAAATATAATTCAGTCAGAATTCAACAACTGCCTTCATGTGAACATGGATGAGTATATTTATTCATGGAAGAGGAGAAAGAGCCCCCCCAATGAGATGGATTTCCATAGTGGCAGCATCACTGGGCTCAAGTCTAGCAATGAATGAATATGAGGTTGGCGCAGGACTGGGCAGTGTTTCATTCAGTTGTGCATTAAGGTCTCTATGAGTCCGTATCGATTGGACCTAACAATCTAACAAACATCTCTGTTTCTGCTGCTTCTCTGCAAGTTCAACTTTTACCATACATTGTACACTATAAACAGATAATCAAATGAATGCTCTTGAGTTTATTTTCAGAGATCTCCTGGTGTGGTGCTGCTGGATAATCCTTTGAACTGTAAGGTCAGTTTGAACCACAATGTTGGCAGTTCAAACCCACCAGCCACTTCTTGGAAACCCTATACAGGATCACTGTGGGTTGGAACCAACTTGACAGCAGTTAACAACAAAAACAATCTTAGTTTGCAGTCCTGGTGTGGCATTGTAGAATGAGCACTGGACTGCTCAAGGTAAGTGGATCAAACCCACCAGTCACTCCCTGGAAACCTTACAAGGGGACTCTGTGAGTTGGAACTGATACAACGGCATGTAACAGCAGAAACAGCAATAATCTTAGTTGAACAGTAAGAAGACGAAAGAATCTTTTAATATTACAAGATGCTTGAATTTTTTCTTTCTTTTAGAAATGCTGAGTATATTATCCCTTTTTTCTTTGCTAACTCTATGTTTTTGTACATTTCATTATAATACGTTGTATTCTTTTTTGGTTTCATTTTGTAAGTTTTTATTGTGAGTTGAGTGAACGTTTACAGGGCAGAACATCAGTTTTACATTCAACAAATCATGTACTTTGTTTCATTACAATGATTATAATCCCTACCATGTACTTTCAGTTAACAGTATCTATCTCTATTCATTTTAGCTTTAAAAAAAAAAAAAAAAAAACCACTCAGGTATATAATAATAATTTATACCACCAAAGGATATATTCTGCAAGTTTGCCTCCTGACCATCAGCTCTCAGTACCTCTCTTTCCATGAATTTAGAATCCTCATCTGCTTCTTCTCTCCAACTCTGCCTCCATCTCTGGTGTCATTGCTTCTCTGGATAAGGTCTCCCATTCCACTTGTGTTTTTCTCCCTTGATGGTCCTAGAGTCTTCTGTTTCTGGACTGTACAATTAACTACCCCCCATTTTTGTTACAAAACTTCATTTGATTTCTTCTGTTCAGCTCTTTTACTTCATCTTTTATTCCATTTACAGTAATTGCACTAAATTAAAAAAAAAAAGTTTCAAATTCTAACATCCATTTTTGTCTGTTCTTTCTTTTCTGTCTTTTTAATGACCTTTTGCTTTCTTCATGGATGATCTCAATGGTGTTATCTACAATAAAACTGGTCCACAGTCATCAGTGTTCATTGTGTAAAATCTATTCTTTAGGCCACCAATCATCTACCTGCTTTTCATACTGTGTGTCTTGCATGTTGCTATGGTGCCAATGGCTATGACACTAGTATTTTAAATAATATCAGCAAGATATGCACGTGGTGGACAGGTTTTAGTTGAGCTTCCAGAGTAAGACCGACTAGGAAGAAGGAAAGGCAGAGCGCTTCTGAATTTTTAGTCACTGAAAACCTTAGGAATAGCACCAGAATATTAAATATTGAAATATGATCAATAGCACCATAATATTTTCAGATATAGTATTAGAATATGAGCTTCTCAGGTTGGAAGGCACTCAAAATACGAATGGGGAAGAGCAGCCTCCTCAAAGTAGAGTTGACCATGATGGTGTGAAAGGAGTAAAAGTTTTGGTACATTCATTTGCTAATGGGGCACAAACTAAAAAATCTGATGAAATAGCTGAAAATATCTATTAATAGCCAGAACATGGAATGTATAAAGTATGAATCAATGTAAAATGGAAGTTTTCAAAACAGAAATGGAATGAGTAAACATCAAGGTCCTAGGCGTTGTTGTTGTTAAATGATGTCAAATCAGTTGTGAATCAAAGCAACCTAGTATAGGTTTTCCAAAGTCACTGATGTGTTTGAACTGTGGACATTGAAGTTTCAACTCAACTTAGGATAGAATGCTTATCCTAGAGTGCAACACTGTGACTCTTAATTATATGCATTGGTGTTGTTGTTAAGTGCCTTTGAGCCATTTCCAACTCATAATGACTCTGTATAAGGTTTCCCAGGAGTGACTGGTGAGCTTGAACCCCTAAACTTGTAGTTCATACTGACTTTGCAGTTCAGCGCATTAACCCACAGCGCTTCACCAGGGTTGCAATTATATGCATTAGTGAGTTGAAATAGACAGGCATTGGTAATTTTGAATCAGATTATTACATG
>NW_006408600.1:4778772-4779920 GCF_000296735.1 Chrysochloris asiatica | reverse complement strand
ATGTCAGATGAGACTCCAGTGTAGAGATGCTAGAGCACATGGAAGAAATGATGAGGTAAAAGAACTGAACAAAAATTTATAGGGCAGCTCAAAAAGACAAAGTAAAATATTATAATGATATGTGTGAAGACTTGGATTTAGTAAACCAAACAGGTATGACAGGCTCAGTATTTCTCATGCTGAAATACCAGAAGAAGAAGAAAAAAAAAATCAAGCATCAACTTGAAATACTGAATGATTATATGGGCAAAATATTGAATGATGCAGAATACTTCAAAAGAAGAAGGAAAGAACACACAGTCACTATATCAAAAAGAAATGTTTGATGTCTCTCCATTTGAAGAGGTAGCATATTATTAAGAACCAATGATACTGAAGGAAGAAGGCCAATGTACATTGAAGGAATTGGCACAGAACAAGGCTTCAGGAATTGATGGAATATAAACTGAAATCTTTTAACAAATTGAAGCAGCACTTAAAGCACTCATTCATCATGCCAAGACATTTGAAGGACAGCTACCTGACCATCTGACTAGAAGAGATTCATATCTGTGCCCATTCCAAAGAAAGGTGAACCAACGGAGTACGGAAATCATTGGACAATATCATTATTGTCTTTAATTAGATTTTATTTAAATGGCTGCAACAGTCCATTGACAGGGAACTGTAAGTGGTTCAAGCTGGATTCAGATAAGTATGTGGAAGAAGTGATATAATTGCTGCCATCAAATGGATATTGGCTGAAATCAGAGACTAACAGAAAGATGTTTACCTGTGGTAGAAACCTGCCCACCATGGGTGACCCTGCTGGTATTTAAAATACCAGTTCATACCTTTCAGAATCACAGCAACTCACAAGCCAAAACAGTATGACAAACTGACAGACTGACAGATGAGTGGTGGCATACAATTTTAAGTTAAATGAGATAAGTAAAAGTAAATTATTCATGAAGAAAATTATTTTAAAACTTAAAAAGTAATAAAACAAAGTCAGGAGCAGTTTAGAAATGAAAAACAAAGATTTATGTGTAATTTACAAGTTTTTCAGTCAAAGTTCCTTGAGTAGATAATATCTCAGAGTAAAAAAGTTGTAAATGAGAAGTTATCTTGATAAAACATGTTTTATATATATATGTTGTTAAGTGCCA
>NW_006408600.1:4777638-4778582 GCF_000296735.1 Chrysochloris asiatica | reverse complement strand
CAGCCCGATTCGTAACCACTACGCTACCTATATATATATATATTTCTAGGAAGAATATTGACAGTAGGGTGTTCTAGCATGTATTCACTAGATATTACTAATAATTTACTCACATGCAATTTTCCGTTTCATCTTTTAAAAACAGATGCAAAAATGAAGTGTCTCCTGACAAATAAACAGTAGAAGCAGGAATTGGAAGCTCAGTCTGTTTCAACCTAAATCTCATTTTTTTTTTTCATGTTCCCAAGCTTGTAGATGCCTGGTTTCTGTTTTGTGATGTTTGTTTTTCAACTGATTCTTCTTGATTCTCCATAGTTCAAATAATCCTTGCTGTCCAGTTAATTCCACCTCCTTAGAGACACTATGAATTGTTACATAAGTTGTCGAACACTGTAAATCTTTACAGAGGCTGACCCTTACATCTTTCTTCAGTAGAGATGTAGATAGGTTCAAACTGTGAACCTTAAGGTCCATTGCTATTGTTAAGTAACATGAAGTCGGTTTCAACTCAGAGTGATCTTGTATAGGATTTTCTAGGAGTGGCTGGTGGATTTGCACTGGTGACATTATAGTTGGCAATACAGTGCTTATCCTACAACACCACACCAGGTTTGTAGTCAAGTGTTTAATCACTCCACAATCAGTGCTCTATCTGATAAAAGAAATTTTGGTTTTCATTAACAAATTGAAAATTTTACAAGATACGCAAATTTTCAGCTACTAACCACAATTCATCTGAGAAGCTGGGTTATATGAAGAAAAACGTGGCATCAGGATTGGAGGAAGACTCATTACCAACCTGCGATATGCAGATGATACAACCTTGCCTGCTGAAAGTGAAGAGGGCTTAAAACATTTACTGATGAAGATCAAAGAGCACAACCTTCGGTGTGGATTACATCTCAATGTAAAGAAAACAAAAATCCTCACCACTGGACCAATAA
>NW_006408600.1:4760274-4770988 GCF_000296735.1 Chrysochloris asiatica | reverse complement strand
TGGTAGTCTTAATGGCTGCCTGGGGAACAACTTGCTTATTTTTGTAGTAACCAATCATACTGTCATTTTTATCTTAGGTTTTTCCTGATTATATTTCTGTGAAGAGTACCTTCTGTTGCTCTAGCTGTTCCAGGCTGGTCTGCTTGTCCTTTCAGTTGGGAATGTCCCAATTCAGAAGTTTCTGGATTGGGCTCAGGATTCCACATAATGTCCCATACACTACAAAGGCTCCTCAAGAGGCCTATTTCTCTGGGAAAGTTGTAAAACCCCTTTTAGGTATTCCAATAAATTGTAGGTTGAAGGCGGGCTTACAAGCTTTCTGTAATCATGTTTCCCAACATTCCTTTCTACACCACACAAGTGTCTATTGGTTTCTATAGAAGGCAAGATAAACCAATATTCATGAGACAGTCAAGCATCTTAGTATTATTTCCCTTCTTCAGGGTATGCCTTGATTCCTGTATAACACAGGCCTGTTGTTCCAAGGTTGAGCATGCATCACTATTTACCTCTTGCCCCATTTGCCCATGTAAACCTGTCTCAGTGTTCCCCTATCTTGTTCTTCCACCTCCTCCCCCTTCTTGTATATTGTCCTCACCAACACCTGAACTATCATGTGTTTGCCCTCTACCCTGTGCTCTACTGTCGCCTCTCTCTACCGCCCCCAACCCCCTCATCTCTACTGGTAACCAACAAAGATTTTTTTTTCTTCCCTTTTAGTGTGGGTATTTTTTCTTAAGCTTTTATAATAATGGTCTTATGCAATATTTGTCCTTTTGTGACTGACTAATTTCACTCAGCATAATGTCCTCAAGGTTCATCCATGCTATGTGGTGGCTTGCTGCTTCCTTGTTATTCTTCAAGGTGGCATAATATCCCATTGTGTGTACCACAGTTTGTTTATCAATTCATCCACTGATGGGCACTTAGACTGTCTCCATCTTTTTTGCTATTGTGAATAGTGCTGCTAGGAACATTGGTGTGCATATATCTACTCATGTTATGGCTTGTATTTCTTGTGGATATATACCAAGTAGAGGAATTGCTGGATCATATGGCATTTCTATTTTCAATTTTCTGAGGAAGTACCATACTGTTTTCCAGAGTAGTGTGACCATTTTGCATTCCCACCAGCAACGTAGGAGGGTCCCAGTCTCTCCACATGCAATGCTTTTGAGACAAAATTTTGTTGATGTCAAATGCTCACTTCAATTTGAAAATGCCAACCATTGATTCTAAGGTCAGTGGTTATTGCATCAGTGGTAATTCTACAATCTTCTTTCACCAGTTTCTGGATATCAGCTACAGGTTCTTTGTTCCTCAAAGGTGATTATTTTCCCTCTCTTGGCTCATCTTTTTTTCATTTCTTTTTTTCCTATTTTCTTCCTGTATTGGGAATACAGTTGACCATTACAGTTTAGAATCATTAAATCAACAAACTTGGTGATACTGTACTGATGATAAACATGAACTGAATTCTGGGAGTATGACGTTTTACAGTTTGTTGTTGTTGTTAGGTACCATTGAGTCGGTACCAACTCATAGCGACCATATGCACAGCAGAACGAAACACTGCCCGATCCTGGGCCAACCTCACTACTGTTGCCATGCTTGAGTCCAGTTTTACAATTTAAAGGGTATTATGTGTAAGGTCTCCAAAGGAGAAGAGTGAGCCTTCAAAGAAGTTTGACTCCAACTCACTCATAACTAGAAATGCCAGTCCTCATAACGATCAATACCCTTCATCTCGGCAAAACAAAATCTCTAACTTTTTAAGCTTCCTGTAGGTAGAAGAGACAACAACTCCAGACTGACTAATAATTGTTTGGATAACTACAAAAAGTGTCCTACTTTCATAAGTTGGCACAATCTTCATAGTGACTGCTGAATGAAGGATCCTTTCATGTACTCCAAGTTATTATATAGTACATGTTGTTGCTGTTGTGAAGTGCCTTCAAGTCGATTCTGACCCATAGCAACCCTGTATAGGGTTTCCAAGAAGCAGCTAGTGAGCTTGAACCACTGACCTTGCAGTTCAAATGACTTTGCAGTATGATACATTAGCCCACAGCACCACACCAGGACTCCTATATAATGCATCGTTGTTGATAATTGCTGTCGAGTGGATTCTGCCCCATAGTGACCCTGTATAGAGTTTCCAAGGAGTGACTGGTGAGCTTGAACTGCCTATCTTGCGATTCAAACAACTTTGCAGTCTGGCGCATTAATCCACAGTGCACACCACGACTCCATATAGTGCATGTTGTTGTTGTTGTTAAGTGCCATCAAGTCGATTCTGACCCATGGCGACCTTGTACAGGGTTCGGAGGAGCAGCTGGTGAGCTTGAACTGCTGACCTTGCAGTTCAAATAGCTTTGCAGTCTGGCGCATTAACCCACTGTGCTTGGTAAATATTAATCCTGCTAGACCAACTTGCAGTAGCCCCTGAAGACCACCTGTGTACCTATACAACATGTCTGTCATGATTCTGGCTGCTATTGCATTAACAATTTTTTTCTCCATTTATCATCATGTTATTTATTGGTTTGTTGGTAGGGATGTTGGTTTTCTTTACATTGAAGTGCACTCAGTACTGAAAGTTGTGTTCTTTGATCTTCATCAGTAAGTGCTTTAAGTTGTCTTGGCTTTCAACAAGTAAGATTGTATCATCTGCATATCTGAGGTTGTTAATGAACCAATCCTTATGCCATGTTGTTCTTCATATAATTCAGTTTCTTGGATTGCCAGCTCAGCAGACAGATTGAATAACTCTGGTGAAAGAATACAACCCTGGCGCACACCTTTCCTGATATCAAGCCATTCAGTATCCCTGTGTTGGGTTCAAACAAATGCCTGGTGATCTCTGTACATTTTCTTCATGAGCACAATTAAGTGTTCCTGAATGCTCATTTTCCACAGGGTTATCCATAACTTGTAATGATCCATATAGTCAAAAGTTTTTTGCATAGTCAGTAAAGCTCTGGTAAACATCTTTCTGGTATTTGCTGCTTCAGTAAAGATCCATCTGACCTCAGCAATGATATCCCTCATTCTATGTCCACATCTGAATCTGGCCTGAAGCCCTGGCACTTCCTTGTTGATGTACAGTTGCAGCCACTTTTTAATTATCTTTAGCAAATGTTTACTTGCATCTGATATTGTCTTATGATTTCTACATTCCGTTGGGTTATTTAGCTATGAAATGGGCACAAATATGGATCTCTTCCAATCAGTTGGCCAAGTAGCTGTCTTCCAAATTTCTTGGCATACATGAATGAGTGCCTCCAGTGCTACATCAGTTTGTTTTAAGATTTTAATTTGTATTTGATCAATTCCCAGTACCTTGTTTTTTCACCCATACCTTCAATGTGACTTGTACTTCCTCCTTCAGTACCATTGGCTCTTGGTCATATGTTACCTCTTAAAATGGTTGAACATTGACATTTTCTTTTTTGTACAGTTACTCTCTGTATTCCTTCTATCTTCTTTGGATGATTTCTGCATCACTCAATATTTTTCCAAAAGAATCCTTCAGTATTTCATGTCAAGGCTTCAATTTATTCCTCAGTGTTTTTGTTTTTTTTTTCAAGTTGAGAACTGCTGAGCGTGTTCTTCACACAGTTTCATACATTCCAGATCTTCACACATTTCATTATTATATTTGACTTTGTCTTTTTGAGCAGTCTTTACAATTTTCTACTAAGCTCTTTCACCTCCCCACTTTTTTTCCCCTGTGTGCTTTAGCATCTCAAAACTGGAAAGCAAGTTTCAGAGTGTCTTCTGACATCCATTTTGGTCTTTTTCTCCTTTCTTGTCTTCTTAGTGACCATTTCCTTTCTTCTTGTATGATGTTTTCATGTCATCACACAGCTCTCTGGTCTTCAGGTTTCAGCAGAGTTTCCAGACTAAACAGACTATAACAACAACAACAGCAAAAAGCTAGGGATTTATTTCTAAAATCAGCCAATGAAAACTGTATCATAAACAAATATTGTTTGATATACTACAGGAAGAGGAAGCCCCTACCTAAACAAAAATACAGTGGCTGCCACAGTGGGCTCAAGCATACCAGTGGTGAGTAATGAAGATGGTACAGGACCATGTAAGGTTGAGTCATACACCACCTTCTCACTCAGTGAAATGTTTAAATTCCCAAACCAGGTTATGATGTGAAAATATGTGTTAATGTGCAAAATAGTCACATAATACACTTTTTACTATTGTTGTAAATGTGAAACATCTCATACCAAGATAGGCAATGAATGGAGTTGCCATGAGTCACAGCCAACTAAATGGCAGCTAACAATAGTAGTTGCTGAGACATAAACTTGTTTATAATTTCTAAATCATATAAGGCATTATTCTCATTTAAGGAGAAAAACATAAAGTTACAAAATATATAATACTGGAATTAACAACTAGCACTACAATCAAAAGAGAAGGCAACTTTAGATTTGGAGCTCAGTAGTAAAGATCATGTTGCTCCAGGTTTAATCTTTAAATTGACAGATTTAGGGGAACATCTAGGAGATTTTTAGGAGGGACTAGGGCAGCACAAGTATCTGGCAGGTTTGATGCACTGAATGTTTTATTAATCTGTGTAATACAATTTTTTCTAAGTTTTATTGTGAATCATGTAATCATTTACATGTGCGTAATACAATTTTAACATTTTACCAATCATATATCCATTTTTTGTGCACCATTTGCATATTGACCCAATCTTAATGTTTAATTTATTTAAAGCTTCATTAACTTCCTGCCTTCCAATATTTTTTTAATATTCTTCCCACCTCTTCATTCAAAATTCTACCTAAAACTTAATCCTCCATATATGTAAAGGTGGACCTCTGGCCTAGTGCTATAGGATCAGCACTGGAGTTTGAATCACAAGTTCAGCAGTTCAAACCCAACAACCACTCCTTGAAAACCCTACACAGAGTTGCTATGAGTTGGAACTGGCTTGACAGCACTTATCATCAACAACATATGTAAAATTTGTGGATACCATAGTTTTCCTCCTGTTCTCTTCATCTTCTTGACCTGCAACTTATATGTGTGTCACTGTGAGAATAATGATACTGAGCTATGCATTGAAATATAACCAGAAACTTTTCACATAGGTTTGCTTTGTTGATAACACGTTTGCTTTAATCCTACTAACTTTAGCTTTCCCTCTTCCCTTAAACGATTTGAAATGAGTATATTTGCTTGCTACACAGGTTTTAAGAATTATAGGCATGTATTGTTGTTGTTAAGGAGCTCTGGTAGCATACTGGTTAGGAATCGGGCTGTGAACCGCAAGGTCAGCAGTTCGAAACTACCAACTGCTTCGTGGGAGAAAGATGAGGCTTTCTGCTCCCGTAAAGATTTATGGCCTCGGAAACCCTGTACAGGGTTGCTATGGGTTGGAACCAACTCAACGGCACTTAACAACAACAATTGAGTCGATTCCAACCCATAGTGACCCTGTACAGGGTTTCCAAGGAGCAGCTGGTGAGCTTGAACCACCTACCTTGCAGTTCAATTGACTTTGCAATCTGATATATTAACCGCGCCACACCAGGACTCCTTACAGACATGTGTTATTGTTGTTAAGTGTCATCAAGTTGGTTCTGACCCATAACGACCCTGATAGGGTTTCCGAGGAGCATTTGGTGAACTTGAACCTCCAACCTTGCAGTTCAAAAGGCTTTGCAGTCTGGTGCATTAACTCACAACGCCACACCAGGACATTTGTTTTTTGAGAACATATTTTTTAAATGATCCGGTCAAAAAAGGAGAAAACAAGAAAGCAAAAAACAATACAAATATTTACTTTCCCACTGTTCCTTATGTTTGCTATCATTGTGCATTTGTGTGTGAATGTCTTTCTGACCCATTACTTTTATGATGGTTGCCTCCATTTCCTGATCCTTCATATTCATCCGCAGTGTCATGTGATATAACAATCATTTCTCTCTGAACTCAGGCATTACATCTCACATTTCATTTACATCCTCTCCATTAATTGCCTTTGGACTGGTGTTCATTTAACACAGTAATTGATTTTGTAGTTCAAATACTAGACCATGCAGTTTTCTCTTTATCAAACAATGGATCTATAGATTTCTTAGACCACTATCAGGATTATTGATTCATGAACACATAAATAATATGGCATGCTAACTAAATTATGATATAAGCTAGAAAATTGCCACATAAGGATTCATTTTCTGCAAACTGGTAAATGGTATGACTGAACATGACAATACATGTTGTTGTTGTTAGGTGCCATTGAGTTGGTACTGACTCATAGTGACCTTAGGCACAGCAGAATGAAATACTGCCTGATCCTAGGCCAACTTCACTACCGTTGCGATGCTTGAGTCCATCAATGCTGCCACTTGGCCAATCCATCTCGTTAGGAGTCATAGATTGGATTAAAAAAAAAAACATCATGGACCATCTTTTCCATTTAGTGAAAGCATTCCCCTCCTTTTCTCTTCTGTCCTGCTTCAAAAGCTCCTACAGATGAAATATGGATGCAAAATTCTTGTTATATAAGGCAAGTATGGCATCACTTAAGAGAGTTCAATCAGATAAAGTGACAGATAGCTTTCTTACCCTGGAGATTAGAATTCCTCTCACTGTTTTTACAAGATTGTCATGTGAGAATGATGGTGCCTTAAATGTAGTGGCTTTAAAATAGAGCAGAAGACACATTCAATAGTAGAAACAAAACCACCTCATAATAACACAACTACAATATCACATGCTCTGAGATGTGTTTTCTTATCACTGTTCTTCAATACTTCAAATCAGGTGTCTAATTTATTAGCTCTACTAAGTCCTGCTGTGGCATTGTGGGATAATGCACTGTACTACAAGATCATTTTGAACTGCAAGTTTGGTGGTTCCACTCACCAGCCACTCCTCAGAAACCGTATGTAGGGCTGCAATGAGTTGGAACAAACTCAGTGGCACTTGACAACAAGCAACAACTAAGTATGAGAGAGCAATGGCTCCTTAGAATAAACACTGGCTTGCAAATCACAAGATTGGAAGTACAAACCCATCAGCTGCTTCCTGGGAAAAAGAAGACACTTTTTGCTCCTCCAAATATTTACAATCTCAGAAACCCTTTACAGGGTAGCTATGAATAGGTACTGACTCGATGGCACTTAGCAACAACCACAACTAAGTCTGAGCAACATATTGTTTATCCTGATTTGTTTTGTCTTACTTATACATCTACAGCATGCCATCACATTCTTAATGAAAAGAACATTCTTAATGTTCATTTAGAAATGTGGGCCTCTATTATCCTTTGCTAATAAAATACACAAGAACAAACTTCCATATTAAGTTTGTTGGAAATCAAACTACTCATCTATGATGAAATTGGAATTATTGTCATCTAAATACATGTTTTGTTTAAAATTGACTCCAGGTCGGATGGGACTGTTCCCAATGTCAAGTGAAATTTACAACTGAGTAAGTTGAATACATTCTTTGTTTACTCAAGGAAACTTGTTTAGGAGAAAGAGAAATTTCTTGAAATAACATGGGGAAGAAACAGAGGTTATGCTATAGTTCAAATTAAATTAGTTTCACAAGGGCCTACATATTACTCAATTTTTATTTCACTCTCTCTTTCCTTCCCCTTCCCTCTCTCCTTCTCTCTCTTTATTTTTTTAGAGAAATTAGTAAATTCTAAACAGAGAAGACCAATTAAAGCACACTCATTGTCATCAAGTCAATTCTGACTCATAGTGACTCTATATAGTTTCTGATATTGTAAATCTTTATGGGAGTAGACAGCCCCTCATTATCTCTCTCAGAGTAAAAACAGCCAACCTTATGGTTAGCAGACCAACACTTCCCCTACACTGCCCCAGGACTTCCTAAATAGATAAGACAAAATTCCTGATATCTCAAATAGAATATAGAGTGTGTGCTATAAATCTGGTTCTTATTAGTTGCCTTTGAATCAATTCAGATTCATGGGAGCCCATGTATTACAGAATAGAACGACTCTATGTGTTTTCTTGGCTGCAATTTTATGGAAGGAAATTCTCAAGCCTTTTCTTCTGTAATACCTGGCTTCAAACCGCCATCTTTTAGGTTAGCAGTCTAGTGCAAAGTGTTTGCACCACCTAGGAACCTTGCTGTAGGAATGATGTATTCCAAATACATCCCCTTTCAGTGATCAAATTCTTACTAAGTTTTAAGGTCGCTATGAGTCGGTGCCAACTCAATGGCACCTAACAACAAACAACAAGTTTTAAGGGGAATCCATGGAGTCCTGGTGTAATGCAGTAGAATAAGCATTGGACTGCTAATCACAAGATCAGTGCTTCAAACCCACCAGCTGTTCCGCAGAAACCCTACACAGGGTAGCTATGAGTTGGAATCCTCTCGATGGTACTTAACAACAACAAATTCTGTAACAAAAGTTACAAGAAGAAAATCTTTTTCTTTTTGATTTTTAATTCAAGATCTGAAGAAAGAAATTCTCATTTTATTTTACACATTGGTTATTTAATTGATATATTTAGGCCATCTGTGAGATGTTTGTTTTTTGTTTGTTTGTTTGTTTTTAGCTTACAATGTATCAGTTAGTCATGCTCTAATTTATGTATTGCATGTTTTAAGGTAAGAAATGGTTTACAAAATAATTTGCAAATCTGATTTTCCCCAAATCAAAAGATACTCTGTTCTGAAACCCATATTCTAATCATGAATAGTAAAAAAAAAATTTACTTGTGTACCAGTCATTTGCTCAGAACATTATAAATGCTCTGGGAGATACAAGTTTAGTGTTAAGAGTTTGTTTATTAAAACCCAGGTAGAACCTGCTTAATTAGAACAGTTATTAAGATATATTTTCCATAATCAAATCATATCCACTGCCACTGAGTCTATCTTGACTCACAGAAACTCTGTATCATGCTTCTAAGATTACACATTTTTATGGGAACAGGCAGCCACATCTCATCAGCTGATGAGTTTAAATTGCCAACCTTGAAATTGACATTATGATGCCTTACCCACTGTTCCACCAAACTTCCTTTCTCCATAATAGTGTCCACTAAAAGAAAGGAAACACGTTACAAATGGTGATCTGACTTTACAGTAATTGACTCAGAACAATACTTCCTTCTTCCCATAACTTCTCTCTCTTATGGTTTTGAAAACACCTTATTGGGGCCATGTCTGACTTCCTCTGTCTCTCAAGAGGAAAGGGGAATGAAACTCAGAACTAGGTCAAGGCAAATTCCTCTGAATCTGAGGTCAGACATGCCTCCACCCTGCAATCTTATTTACTCTATTCTGATTCTAACCATGCCTCCAACAGCACTCTCTGTTTCACTGTGGGCTTGGTAATCCATTGCAATGACAACACAGAACACCTCCCAATACTCACAATTATGGGGTTTATTAGAGAATGAACAGGCTATGAAACTACAGGATTCTACAGTTTTCCGATCAGGAATGCCTTTGCTTTGCCATTTGTAGGCATAGCCCTGTGGACCATTGGCTCTAATCTGTGCTGCTTGATCAAGTGTTAAAAAGCTCTTTTAGCCAATCTGTAAATGTCCAAAGGACACATTATGCAAGCTAGCTTCCTTCTTATAGCACTCAGCTGTACTGAGTCCATGGGCCTAGAAGCCCGTAGCAGCTCTGTCTTTCCACATCCCTGCCTCTGCCACCCCTCCTATGCTGTTACCACTGTTACCTAGGTAAGGATCTCACCTTCCACTATGCTCATCTTTCTTGATGATCCTGGGATCATCTGTTCCTGCTTCTGGGATGGCTCCTTTTAAACCTACTTGGATGATAAAAGTAACCAATCCCAGCATTAGCGTCCTGTATACTCTTATTTGCCTGGTCCCACCAGATCATTTGGTGGCAATTATGAAAGCCTTGAACAGAAAACCTTATACTGTAATTTCAAGGTACCACAGGTTTCTTTTTAACTTTTGTACTTACTCCATATCAATGCATTTGCTGAACTTTTCCTTACTTACCAGACTTTAAACTCTTAATGTTCATCAAGGTTCCATCCTTCACCCTCACTTTTCATCTTCCTTGCTAGTGGAAATGTATTGACGCCAGTGCATTCACTTGCCAGTTGTGCCTTCATGCCTTCCAGATGGATCACCACCCATTTTTCTCTTTAGTGATAGACTGGATTATCCTATGGTCATTCAGTCATAACTAAAGAGCTCAAATCACTGAATGGGTGTCTCAGATGCAGCTCTTTTTTGTTTTCTTCATCTTGTTTTGAAAGAAGAAAGTATAGCAGATGATGCTGGTAGGTAGAGCAAGCAATTATGAACCATGAAAATCATTATGCCCAAAGTAGGAAGAGAGAAGCCAGATTTCAAACAGCTGTGTCAATTCTGGTTTACCAAACTTCAGACCACATGTCAGGTAAGAAAATCAGCCATTTGTATTTTTAAGTCATTCCATTAGGCTACTATCTAGTGCAACTTAATTCAATTCAACCTGATATAGTGTCTATTCATGGGGAATAAAAATGTGCACACATGAATCAGTACTATGTTAGATGTATCTTATCATTATAAAAAGCATGAAAATATACAAATAACACTAAGCATGCTTTTGTGACATTTTACATTTTCTAGCGTAGTGGTTACGAATCGGGCTGCGAACCTTAAGGTCAGCGGTTCGAAACTACCAGCCGCTCCGCAGGAGAAAGATGAGG
>NW_006408600.1:4758871-4760174 GCF_000296735.1 Chrysochloris asiatica | reverse complement strand
AAAAAAAAAAAAAAAAAAAAAAAAAAAAACCCAGACTACCAATTCCATTCCATACCCTCTACCTTTATTGGAAATTGTCACAAGAAAGATATTTTATGTTAATGATCTTTTGCTTAACAAATATTTATTGAATCTGAATATAGAAGGTAAGCTCAATTTCTGCTATGATTCTCTTTTACTATTAATAATTTCATTTGAAATTAATTTCAAATTTAACTAAAGATAAAATCATTTAAAAATAATTTTACTCATTTTGAAATTTTCATACAACACAAAGTACAAGTGTTTATTAAGAAACATGAATAATAAATAGTGTGAGAGGAAAGACTGCAACAGACTCAGAACTGGTTGAATGATTAAGAAAAATAATGTGTTTCATAAAATTATTCTATATCATTCTAAAATTTCAGAAGCAGTTATATGGAAGTCATACTTGTAGAATCAAGGGATTGTTTTTAGAGATCAAGTACCCTTTAGTAAATAAAATTCTATTAAATCATTTGAAATCACATAAAAGTAAAATACAAGAAGAGGAGTGCAACTTAAAATGCTGGGAAATCAAACTGCTCTTTTGAGGATTTCTTTACAAGAACTCACTATTAAATTGCTTGCAAAAATAAGGACCTTGTAAAACTCCTGTTGATAAAAAGCAGATAAGCAAACACAGGGGGAAAAGGAATATATTATATGGGTCATAGGGCCATGCCTTTCCAGAGGTTCTGGGGACATATATTTAACTATGCAATTAACTCTCTATGGCTTTAAATCACTAAGTACAATTTCTGATAACTTGCTACATTCTGTGGAAGTAACTGAGGGGTAGCTAAAAAAAAAATAAAAATAAATAAATGGGGTAGTTTAAAAAATGAGAATATACTTTGTAATCATCTTTCACTTGAAAACCCCTCATTGAATTAAACATTGAAAAAATGACTTGATTGCTCCTCTTATTATGATTGCCTTTTTAATTGTTGTAGTTTTTGTTAAGTCTAGTCAAAGTGGTTCTGATTCATAGTGATCCTGTGTAGAGATTCCAAGGCTGTGTATCTTTGCTGGAGCAGAAAGTCTCACCTTTCTCCCACAGAGCAGCTGGTGGGCTCAAAGTGCTAACTTTATGTTTTACAGTCCAGTGATTATTATAGAAAGCCAAAACATTTAAAATTGTTGTTAGGTGCCATAGAGTGGGCACCAACTAATAGTGACCCTATGCCTAACAAAATAAAATACTGCCTGGTCCCATGCCAACCACACAATCTTTGCTAAGCTCGAGCCCATTGCTTCCATCACTGTGCTAAACCATCTC
>NW_006408600.1:4755384-4758771 GCF_000296735.1 Chrysochloris asiatica | reverse complement strand
AGTGTCTGTTCATATCCTGTGCCCACTTTTTAATTGGGTTATTTGTCTTTTTCTTGTAGAGGTGTTGCAATTTCCTGTATATTCTAGAAATGAGTCCCTTACGTGTATATTTTTGCTGTTGCTAAGTGCAATTCAAGCTGATTCCAACCCAGGGTTTCTGAGGAGTGGCTGGTGAGCTTGAACTGCTGACCATGTGGGTCACAGTCCAATGGTCATCCACAGTGCCACTTCAGAAGTTTATTTTTATAGGGAGTCTATAATTTAGAGTAAAAAATGTATTATTAATTCATTTTTCATTTAAAAATTCTATAGTTCTGATGACACAATACTATATAGTTTAATAATATCAATATATTATTTGTAATTGAAAATATAGTAAATAATGGTATAAAAAGTCTTTTAACTGATTGGACACAGAAAAATTATTTAAGAAAAGAAGAAAGTCATTTTCTTTTCTTTTTTTGGAGTTTGGGGGAGGCCATTACAAATATATTTGCCACCAACACATTTTATTCATGTGGCACTCATAAGCACTAGACTTCTAACTGTGAAGTCAGTGGTTCAAACCCAACTCTGAGACCCTATACAGAGTTGCTATGACCCTTGACCAACTAAACCACACTTAACAAACAAACAATTGTCTAATCATGGTAATTTTCATATTAAAAATTTTCTTGTCAGAACAGACTCAGGCATTTAAAATGAAAATTATATTTAAACATCTCCTAGAAAGGTTAATACTTAAGTTTTAAGTATTCCTTGACTCTTGTTGTTACTATTATTATGTGCTGCCTAGTCAGTTCCAACACATAGCAACACTATATGGGGTTTCCAAGGAGTAATTGGCAGATATGAACCACCAACTTTGTGGTTCAAATCAATCTTGCAGCCCAGCTCTTATCCAACAGTGCCACACCAGGAATAAACCCATCGAATTATCTTTGTAGGAGCTCTGGTAGTGTAGTGGTTACTAATCAAGCTGCGAACCTCAAGGTCAGCAGTGTGAAACTACCAGCCGTTCCGTGGGAGAAACATGAGGCTTTCTGCTCCCGTACAGATTTACAGCCTTGGAAACCCTGTACAGGGTCGCTATGAGTCGGAACCAACTCCACGGCACATAACAACAACAACAATTATCTTTGTTATTGTTGTTAAGTGCTGTCAAGTCAATTCTTACTCATAGTGACCCTGTATAATTTCCAAGGAGTGACTGGTGAGTTTGAACCGCTGACCTTGTGGTTCTAACCGACCTTGTGGTCCAGTGCCTTTTCTGACAGCACCACACCAGGACTCCAAATTCTCTTTATGCCGTTGGAATTATTGAGACTACATGACTGTTTGTGCAGCTTGCCTTTATGAGAAGTTTCAGCTAGTGAAGGAAAAGAAAGTTTAAGAATTAAAGGATGTGGCTGGTAGCGTAGTGGTCACAAATCAGGCTGCTAACCTCAAGGTCGGCAGTTCGAAACTACCAACTGTTCTGTGGGAGAAAGATGAGGCTTTCAGCTCCTGTGAAGATTTGCAGACTCGGAAACCCTGTACAGGGTCACTTTGAGTCGGAATTGACTCCACACTCCACGGTACTTAACAACAACATTCTATATTTTATTTGGATGTGTCATTACTATTCTTAATAATGTAAGATTAAAATTCAAATTAAAACAATTATTTGGTATTATTACTTGATACAACAAATTATATGTGTTTTGCTTCTCAAGAAAAATCAGCAGGGAGCAATTCTATGTGAAAGGCAGTAGGAGCTGTCTCCAAACTGAATATTGATACTCTGCCCTGCTGTCTCCAGCAGGGTATTCAGTATCAGCTGCCTCGAAGGTTGGCGCCAACCTGCCTCTTCAGTGCACCACAAACCAGAATTAATTGCAAATCAATCGAACAAAGTACAACTGATCAGTAAACCAATTAGTAATTTTAGCTGTTCATCCTGTCTTCTTTACTAGGGGGGAAAGTGGGAAATGGAAGTGCTTTTAGGAAGGAACGCATCTAAGATTCCGGTCTTTCCTCACTGCCCTCTGCCTCCTTACTCACTTGTATTAGAGGGACATTATTATATAAACTCCACAAAGAAGCTTATGTTGCACAAATTCTAAGCAGATAGCTTTCCAATGTCTGCACTTTACGTTTGAAGCATCATTAATATTGGCATATAATTACTGAAAAAAGATTTTTTTTCTTTATCAATATGGTATGCTCTTTTTTAAAATTTACTGTTTGAGAAAAAAAAAAAAAATTACCACAATATTTTTCTGTGGTTTGGTTAGTTTACACTGAACTGTCTCTGAAACTGTAAGTATATGAAGATACCTAATTTAAGGGTAATTCTAAGGGTTCTGTAAGCACTTTCCAAAATTTCTTTACCTGTGATTATTTTTCACTATCTTTTTGTGTATAGATATTATAATAAACGTGAGTACAAAAGTAAATGTATATATATAGCCTTCTGTCTTACCTTTCTGTTCCAAGTGAGGCCACCTTTGATAGTGCTGTAGAGCATGGACTCTGAAGGTGTTTTGTCTGTGGACAACTCTAACATAGCAGACCTTAATTCCATCTCATACCTGGCTTTTAGTGCTCAGATGACAATTTTTCTTGAGTACCTCATACACTTCTTACAACTGAACTGCCAGAGTTACCAACAATATATTTAAAAGTAGGTTTGGGAGCCACTTCCTCTACCTAGCCCTCTCAGAAACATTAGTGGACACACTTCTTAATGGTCACCTAGTTATGATGTCACACACCAAGAACTTCAGACTGTATGCTTTTCTAAATGCAATAGCTTCCTCTCTGCTTTCCCATAGGCCCATGCATATGTGAGACAAGACTGTGGCCATAATGCTTAATTGTAGGAGAAGATCCCATTGTTATCTGTGCTCTATAAAAAGACATCCGGTGAAGGTAGAATTTGGAAACTTATCCTTGTGTTTATGATTTCCCTCACCAGGGTGATCGATGTTTGTCTTTGTCTTGTGTTTACTTTGGTTAAGGCTTAATAGTCTATGTAACATTTATATATTTGAAAATGGGATCTCTTTTCTCCCCTATATCAATAATAACTCAAAGTGTAACCTGTTAGTGATTAAAGATTATATTTACTTTTTAAAGGCCTGCACTTCTAATGGAGTCATAGTGTGACACTGTAGGATAAGCACAGAATATTTAATTGCAAGGCTGCTGGTTCAAACCCACTAGCCACTACTTGGAAACCCTATACAGGGTCTCTATGAGTTGAAACTGACTCGAAAGCACTTGACAATAGCTACTTCTAGTGCTGTTGTTGTTGTTGTTAGGTGTCATCGAGTTGGTATCGACCCATAGCGATCTTATGCACAACAGAACGAAACACTGCCCAATCCTGGGCCAACCTCACTA
>NW_006408600.1:4745488-4755052 GCF_000296735.1 Chrysochloris asiatica | reverse complement strand
CAGGTGCACCTTAGTCCTCAAGCTGACATCTTTGCTCTTTAACACTTTAAAAAAGTCTTGTGCAGCAGATTTGCCTAATGCAATGCATCGTTTGATTTCTTGACTGATGCTTCCCTTCCGTGAGTGTTGATGTTTGATATGAGTAAAATGAAGTCTTTGACAACTTCAATATTATCTCCACTTATATGGATGTTAGGTGCCATCAAATTGGTTCCAAACCATAGCAACACAATGTATAACAGAATAATGCACCGCCTCACCATGTGCCATCCTCACAATTGCTGCTACACTTCAGCCTATTGTTGCTGCCACGGTGAAAATTCATCTCATTGGAGTCTTCTTCTTTATCACTCACCCTCTACTTTATGGAGCATGATGTATTTCTCCATATTCTGGCCACTCCGGAAAATATATCCCAAGTATAAGACACAAAGTCTCATCATGTTAGTTTCTAAGTAGCATTCTGGTTTTATTTCCTCCAATACAGATTTTGTTGTTCTTTGGCAGACCATTGTTATTGTTAGGTGCCATCGAATCAGTACCGACTTATTGCAACCCTATGCAGAACAGAATGAAACACTGACAGATCCTGTGCCAACCTCACAATTTTTGCTACATTGAGTCCAGTTCTGCTACCACTGTACCTATCAATCTCACTGCAGGCTTACTTCTTTTCTCTGACCTGCCAATATACCAAACATGATATCCTTCTCCAAGGACTGGTCCCTACTGATAATATGTCCACAGTATGAGAGTTGAAGTCTTGCCATCCTGGCTAACAAGGTGCATGCTGACTGTACTTCTTCCAACACATATTGGTTTATACTTTTGGTAATCCAGGGTACTTTTGATATTCTCCTCCAACACATAACTCAAATGCATCTATTCTTCTATGATCTTCCTTATTCGCTGATCAACTTCTATATGAAGTTTTTGAAATACCATGACTTGGGGAATGCACACTTTAGTCCTCAAACATACATTGCTTCTCTCAAACACTTTAAAGAGGTCTTGTGCAGCAGATTTGTCTAATGCATTACATCATTTGATTTCTTGGCTGATGCTTCCATGAGTGTTGATGTTTGATATGAGCAAAATGAAGTCTTTGACAACTTCAATGTTGTCTCCACTTATATGGATGTTGTTTTTCGGTCTAGTGGTGAGGATTTTTGTTTTCCTTATATTGAGGTGCAACCCATACCAAAGGTATGAGTTTAAAGTCTTTCATTTTCATCAGTAAGTATTTTAAGTCCTCTTTGATTTTAGCAAGCCAGGTTGTGTCATCTGCATATCATAGGTTGTTAATGAGTTGTTTCCCAATCCTGATGACATGTTTTTTCTTCTTAGAATCCAGCTTCTTAGGTTATTTGCTCAGCATACACATTGAATAAATATACTCTAAGAATACAACCCTGGCACATACCTTTCCTAATTTTAAACCATTCAGTGCTCCATTGCTCTGTTCAAATAACTGCCTCGTCATCTATGTACAGATTCTTCATGAACACACTTAAGTGTTCCAGAACACTCATTCTTCACAGTGCCATCAATAGCTTGTCATAAACAACACAATCAATGCCTTTTTGTAGTTAGTAAAGCACATGTAAACACCATTTAGTATTTTCTGCTTTCAACCAAGATCCATCTGAAATTAGCAATATCTCTCATTCCATGTTCTCTTCTGAATCTGGCTTGAATCTCTCGAAGTTCTCTTTCAATGTGTGATTACAGCCATATTTGTATTTCCTTTAGCAAAGTTTCACTTGCATGCAGTATTAATGATATTGTCCAACGATCTCCGCATTCTGTTGTGTCACCTCTCTTTGGAATAGTCACAAATATGGATCTCTTCCAGTCAGTTGGCCAAGTAGTTGTCTTCCAAATTTCTTGGTATAGATTAGTGAGTGCCTCCTGTGTTGCATCAGTTTGTTGAAATATTTCAATTTGTATTCCATCAAATATCAGATGACTTTAACCTGTTCTTTGCCAGTGTCTTCAATGTACCTTGAACTACTTCCTTCAGTATCATTGTCTCTTGGTCTTATATTACCATTGGAAATGGTTGGATATCAAACATTTCTTTTTGTGACTCTGTATATTCCTTCCATTGCTTTTTTTATTTGTTTATTGTGAATTGAGTGATAGTTTATATGGGAGAACATCGGTTTTACACCATTGTTTCATTGCAATGATTGCAATCTCCTCTGTGCATCATCATTCAAAAGTATTTGTTTCTATTCCCTCTGATTTGTTTTTTGTTTGTTTGTTTGTTTTGTTGTTGTTGTTTTTTGGGAGGAGGGCATGTACACATAATAGTTTGAACAACTGAAGGACACATTCTGCAAGTCTGCCTCTTGACCATTAGCACTCAGTCTTTCTCTTCCCATAACTCTAGAGTCCTCAGCTGCTCTCTCTCTATATATATATTCTCATCTCTGCCACCTTCTCTGGTGTCACTACTTCTCTCGAAAGGGTCCATTTCATTTTATGCTTTCTGCATCATTCAATATTATGCCCATAGAATCCTTTAATATTTCAAACTGGCAGAATGGATAAGAAAACAAGATCCTTCAATATGATGTCTGCAAGAGATACATCTCACACAAAGGATGGGAAAAAATATATACCAAGCTAATTGCAATAAAAAACGAACAGGAGTGGCACTATTAACCTCTGATAAAATAAACTCTGGCTGCGATTCTTCCAACACAGATCTATTGGTTCTTTTGGCAGCCCATGGTACTTTCAACATTGTCATCCAACCTCAAAACTGAAAGTCATCAATTCTTCCATGGTCTTTCTTATTCACGGTCCACCTTTCGCATGCATATTAAGTTATTAAAAATACCATGGCTTGAGTCAGGCGCACCTTAATCCTCAAGCTGATATCTTTGCTCTTCAACACTTTGAAAAGGTCTTTTGTGCAGCAGATTTGCCTAATACAATACATCATTTGATTTCTTGACTACTGCTTCCATGAGTGTTGATAGTTGATTCAAGAAGAATGAAAACTTTGACAACTTCAATCTTTTCTCCATTAATGATATCCTTCTTTCCACATCCTTTTCTGAATCCAGCTTGAACCTCTGGAAGTTCTCTGCCAATATAAGGTTGCTGCTGTTTCTATATTACCTTTAGTAAAACTTTACTCGCATGGGATGACAAAGATATTGTCTGATGATTTCCGTATTCTATTGGGTTGCTTTTGTTTGTAATGGGCACAAATATGGATCTCTTCCAAATTGTCTTCCAAATTTGTTGGCATAGATGACTGAGTGCTTCCAGTGCTGCCTCGCTTTTTGAAGGAATTTCAATTTCATCAATTCCTGGTGCATCATTCTTTCATAATTCCTCAATGCTCATTGGTCTTCTTCCTTCAGTATCAATGGCTTTTGATCATATGCTATTTGTTGAAACAGTTGAACATGAACCTTTTCCTTTTGGTACAGTGACTGTGTCTTTCTTCCATCTTCTTTTGATGCTTTGTGTATCATTCAATAATTTGCCAAGAGAATACTTCAATAACAAAAGTTGAGGCTTGAAATTTTTCTTCAGTTTCCCCAGCTTGAGAAATGCTGAGCGAGTTCTTCTCTTTTGGCTTTCTGACTCCAGATCTTTACACATTTCATTGTAATATTTGACTTTGTCTTTTCGAGCTGACCTTTGAAATGTTCTGTTTAGCTCTTTTACCTCCTCATTTCTTCCATTTGCTTTATTGTCTCTATGCTGGATAGCAAGTTTCAGTGTCTCTTCTAACATCCATTTTGATCTTTTCCTTCTTTCTTGTCTTCTTAATGACTCTGTGCTTTCTTCCTATATTATGTTCTTGATGTCATCCCTCAACTCTTCTGGTATTTGGTCTTTCAAATTTTATGTAGCAAATCTGTTCTTCAGATGATCTCTAAATTCAGGTAGGATTATAATCAAGGTCATATTTTGGCTTTTCTGGACTTGTTTACATTTTCTTCAGCTTCAGTTTGAATTTGCACATGAACAATTGCTGGTGTGTCCCACAATCTGCCTCTGAACTTGTTTTGGTTGATGATATGGTGCTTTTCCACCGTCTCTTTCCACAGCTGTAGTCGATTTGATTTTTGTGTATTCAGTCTGGTGAGTTCCATGTATATAATCACCTTTTATGCTATCTAAAGAAGATATTTGAAATGAACAAGTCATTAGCTTTATAGAATTCTATTACGTGATCTCTAGCTCATTAATAACCTGTGATATGCAGATGATACAACCTTGCTTGCTGAAAGGGAAGAGAACTTAAAACATTTACTGATGAAGATCAAAGAGCACAGCCTTTAGTATGAATTGCATCTCAATGAAAAGAAAATAAAAATCCTCACCACTAGTCCAATAAACAACATTCTTATCAATGAAGAAAAGATTGAAGTTGTCAAGGACTTAGCCAAATGTCAGCATCGATGGACTCAAGCGTGGCAACAGTAGTAAGGTTCTCTCAGGGTAGGGCAGTGTTTCATTATGCTGTGCATAAGGTTGTTATGGGTTGGTACCGACTTGATGGTACCTAACAACAACAACAACAACAACAACAAAAAGCATCATTTTTATCACCAAAGCCATATTTTCCAACTACTGATCCTTCCTTTGCATTCCCAACCTTTACTTTCCAATCACCACTAATGATCAATATGTCTTGATTGCATGTTTGATCAAATTCAGATTGAAATTTTGGTGAAATTTTTCTATTTCATCTTCACTAGCTTTAATGGTTGGTGTGTAAATTTGAATAACAGTAGTATTAACTGGTCGTCCCTATAGGCACTTGGATATTATCTTATCACAGACAGCATTGTACCTCATGACTGATCAGGATATGCTCTTTTTGATAATGAATGCAATACCATTCCTATTCTATTTTTCATTCCTGGCAAAGTAAACCAAGTGTTTTTTTTCAATTCAAAATCACTAAAACCAGTCCATTTAAGCTCACTAATGCCTAGGATATCCATATTTATGCATACCATTTCATTTTTGACAATTTCCAATTTTCCTAGATTCATACTTCATTCAGTCCATGAACCTATTATTAATGGATGTTTACAGCTGTTTCTATTCATTTTGAGTTGTGCACTATCAACAGGCAGTTCTTCTCCAGTCGCATTTTGAGTGACTTCCAACCTTAGGGCTTCATTTTTGGGCACTATATTGACAGTGTTTCTCTGTTATTCTTAAGGTTTTTACTGACTAAATATTCAGAAATAGTTCATCTCTCCTTCTTCCTAGTCTGTTTTTGTTTGGAAGGTCATCTGAAACCTCTCCACCCTGGGTGACCCTGCTGGTATTTAAAATCCACAGCAACTCAAACGCCACCACAGTATGACAAACTGACAGATGAATGGTGGGTGGTCCTCACTAGATACCTCAAATATCTGGGATATGATCTAGGATGCACCAATCTCTCTGGATAATTCCTAATGCTGTCTATTAGAGCATTCCCTTCATCCTAATACTTAGGGGGGGGGGGAAAGGCCACATACAACTGTTTTGTTGCTGTTAAGTATCGTTGAGTCAGTTCCACTGATAGAAACTCTGCATAGAGATTCTTAGGAACAGCTATTAGGTTTGAACTGCCAACTTTGTGGTTCACAAGATCCTTTCTTGTCTCCCTCATCTAATGGTATCATCAGATGTCCCTTGTTGTGTACATCTTCATATAAATGTATTTTCTTTTTCTGCCACTTCTCATTTATAAGGACATCACTAGCTAGGAAGAGGCCGGGGAACAAGAGATATCATAGCTGATGTCCAGTGGATCTTGGCTGAAAGCAGAGAATATCAGAAAGATGTTTGCCTATGCTTTATTGACTACACAAAGGCTTTCGATTGTGTGGATCATGACAAGTTATGGACAGCATTAAGAAGTATGAGTATTCCAGAACACTTAATTGTACTTCTGAGGAATCTGTACCTGGACTAAGAAGCAGTTGTTCGAACAGAGCATAGGGACACTGAATGTTTTAAAATTGGGAAAGTTGTGCGACAAGGTTGTGTTCTTTCACCATACTTATTCAACCTGTATGCTGAGCAAATAATACGAGAAGCTGGGTTCTATGAAGAAAAATGTGGCGTCAGGATTGGAGGAAGACTCATTAACAACCTGTGATATGCAGATGATACAACCTTGTTTGCTGAAAGTGAAGAGGACTTGAAACATTTACTGATGAAGATCAAAGAACACAGCCTTCGGTATGGGTTGCATCTCAATATCAGGAAAACAAAAAACCTCACCACTGAACCAATAAACAGCATTCTTATCAATGGAGAAAAGATTGAAGTTGTCAAGGACTTCATTCTTCTTGGATCAACTATCAACACTCGTGGAAGCAGCAGTCAAGAGATCAGACGATGTATTGCATTGGGCAAATCTGCTGCACAGGAACTTTTTAAAGTGTTGAAGAGCAAAGATGTCAGCTTGAGGACTAAGGCGCGCCTGACCCAAGCCATGGTATTTTCAATAGCCTCATATGGATGCGAAAGCTGGACAGTGAATAAGGAAGATCGTAGAAGAATTGATGCCTTTAAATTGTGGTGTTGGAGGAGAATACTAAAAGTGCCATGGACTACCAAAAGAGCCAATAGATCTGTTTTAGAAGAAGTGCAGCCAGAATGCTCCTTGGAGGCCAGGATGGCTAAGCTTCGTCTCTCATACTTTGGACATATTGTCCGGAGGGAACAGTTGCTGGAGAAGGATGTCATGCTGGGTAAGATGGAGGGTCAGAGAAAAAGAGGAAGACCCCCAACGAGATGGATCAGCCAGGTGGCATCATTGATGGCATCAAGTGTGGCAGCGGTAGTGAGGTTGGCCCAGGATTGGACATTGTTTTGTTCTGCTGTGCATGGGGTCACTATGAGTCGGTTCCGACTCGGTGGTACCTGACAACAACAACATTCGCTAGGAGTAAGGATCCACCCTACTCCAGTATAAGATTACTTTGTGATTTAGCACTTAAATGATTAAGTACTTCTAGCCAAGAATATTGGTGGTAATTACCCACTCCACCACTTGTCTGTCAGTTTGTTGCACTGTGCTGGCTTACATATTGCTATGATGCTGAAAGCTATGCCACCTATTTTTTAAATACTGGCAGGGTCACAATCAGGTTTCAGCTGAGGTTCCAGACGAAGACTGACTAAGAAGAAGGAAAGGAGGACTACTCCCAAATATTTAGACACTGAAAGCCTTATGAGTAGTAGTGGAACACTATCAAACAGCACCAGAATATTGTCAGATATAGTGAAAAAGATAAGTGATAGGCATTCAAAATGGAACCGAAGAAGTACTGCCTCCTCAGAGTAGTTGATTGTGATAATGTGAATAAAGTAACCAGGTAAACAGTAAAATAACTTAAAAGACTATAAATTATTGTAACTTTTAAACATCCTCTTTTAGAAGTATTTCTGACAATAAAACCCACATGATAAAATAAATCAACAAAGAACAGTTTTCCATTCACCTATTTTCTCTCACCCACAAGTCTTCTGTCAGTTTTGTAGCACTGTGGTGACATGTGTGTTGCTGTGATGCTGTAATCTATGACACTGGTATTTATAATGTAGGCAAGGTAACCCATGGTAGACAGTTTTCAATGGAGTGTCCAGACTCAGACAGACTCAGAAGTAGGAGAGACAAACTACCTGCAAATGTTTACCCACAGAAAACCTTATTAATATCAGTGAAACACTGTCAGGTGGTACCAGACTATTGAATATTGAAACATGATGAATAGCACAAAAAAATTGCCAAATACAAGGCTGTAATGTGAACTCCTCAGGTTGGAAGCCACTCAAAATAGGTCTGGGAAAGAGCTGTATCTTCAAAGTAAAGTTGACTGTGATGGCAAAAATGGAGTAAAATCTTGGGACTTTTATTTGCTGATGGGGTGAAACTCAAAATGAGGGAAACATCTGCAAATATCCATTAATAAATGGAATATGGAACGCACAAAGTATGCCTCTAGGAAAATTGGAAGTTATAAAAAAAAATGTAATGGAATCATAAACATAGATACCATAGGCATAAATGAGCTGAAATGGCCTGGTATTGACCATTTTGAATCTGAATACCACATGGTTTATTATGCTAGGGATAACAAATTGAAGAGGAATAGTGTGTCATTCACCATCAAAATGAACACCTCAAGATGTAGCTTGAAGTATAATGCTGTCCGTAGTAGGAAAGTATCCATATGCCTACAAAGAAGGCAAGTTAATATGACTATTTTTATTCAAGTTTACACACCAAACACTAAAAGCCAGTGATAATGAAATTAAATAAGTCTGCCAAATTCTTCAGTCTGAAATTGATCAAATATATAATCAAGATGTATTGGTAAATACTGGTGATTGGAATACAAGGATTGACTACGAAGTGTAGGGATAAGTAGTTGGAAAATATGACCTTGGTGATAGAAATTACGCTGGAGATTACATGGTAGAATTTTTCAAGAACAATGACACTTTCATTGCAAATACCTTTTTAAAACAATATAAAAGATGATTATGCAAAGGACTTCACTGGATGAAAACACAAAAATCAAATTGAATGTATCTGTGGAAAGAGCAGTTGGAAAAACTCAATATAATCAGCCAAAACAAGCCACCACAGACTGTGAAACTATCACAAATTGCTCATATGCTAGTTCAAGCTGAAGCTCATAAAAATTAAAACAAGTTCACAAGACCCAAAATATGACCTTGAAAATATATCCCACATATATTTAGAGACCATCTCAAGAGCAGATTTGGTGCTTTAGACACTAATGAACAAAATCCAGATTTTTGGGATGACAAGAAAAGCATCATACAGGATAAAGGTAAAAAGTTATTGAGAAGGCAAGAAAGAAAGAGAAGATCAAAATTGATATCATACAAAACTCTGAAACTTGCTCTCCAGTGTAAAGAATATAAACAAATTGAAGAAATGAGTGGGTAAAAGACCTAAACAGAAAATGTCAAAGGCAGCAAGAAAAGACAAAGTCAAATATCATAATGAAATGTGCAATAATATAGAGCTGTTGGTGTTGGTGTTGTTAGGTGCCATTGACTCAGTATTACCCATAGCGACCTTATGCAAAGCAGAACAAAACACTGCCCTATCCTGTGCCACCCTCAATATTGTTGCCATGCTTGAGTCCATTGATGCTGCCACTTGGGCAAGCAATCTCTTTGGGCTCTTCCTCCTTTTCTCTGACCCTCCACCTTACCAAACATGATATCCTTCTCCAGCAACTGGTCCTTCCTAACAATAGGTCCGAAGTATGAGAGATGAAGTTTGGTCATCCTGGCCTCCAAGGAGTATTCTGGCTGCACTTCTTCTAACACATATCTGTTGGTTCTATGGGCAACCCATGGCACTTTCAATATTCTCCTCCAGCACTATAAATCAAAAGCATCAATTCTTCTATGGTCTTTCTTATTCACTGTCCAGCTTTTGCATGTATATCAGGTTATTGAAAATACCATGGCTTGAGTCAGGTGCACCTTAGTTATCAAGCTGATATATTTGCTCTTAAACATGTTAAAAGGGTCTTGTGC
>NW_006408600.1:4731494-4744607 GCF_000296735.1 Chrysochloris asiatica | reverse complement strand
AATTTTTGTTCCATCAATGCCTGGTGCCTTGTTCTTTACCAATTCCTTCAAGCACCTTGGACTTCCTCCTTAGTAGCATTGGTTCTTGATCATATGCTACCTCTTGAAATGGTTGAACATTAACTATTTCCTTTTGGTACAGTAACTCTGTGAATTCCGTCTATCTTCTCTTGATCCTTTCTGCATCATTCAATAATTTGCCCAGAGAATCTTTCAGTAACAAAAGTTGAGGCTTGAATTTTTTCCTCAGTTCCCCCAGCTTGAGAAGTGTTGAGCGTGTTCTTCATTTTTGGTTTTCTGATTCCAGATCTTTGTAAATTTTGTTGTAATATTTTGCTTTATCGTCTCGAGCTGATCTTTGAAATTTTCTGTTCAGCTCTTGTAGCTCCTTATTTTTTCCATTTGATTTAGCATCTCTATGCTGGAGAGCAAGTTTCAATGTCTCTTCTGACATCCATTTTGACCTTTTCCTTCTTTCTTGTTTTCTCAATGACTTTTTGCTTTCTTCACGTATGATGTTCTTGATGTCATCCCACAACTTTTCTGGGAGTTAGAAAACCAAAATGGAAGAACGTGTTCAGCATTTCTGTAGCTGAAAGAACTGAAAAAAAGATTCATGCATACTTGGAATACTGAAAGATTTTGTTGGCAACATATTCAATAATGGAGAAAGCATGAAAGTACAGAGTCACTGTCCCAAAAAGAAATTGTTGATGTTCTACCATTTCAAGAAGTACCATATGATTAAGAGTTAATGGTAATAAAGGAAGAAGTCCAAGGTGCACTGAAGGCATTGGCAAAGAACAAATCTCCATGAATTGATAGAATACATATTGAAGTATTTCAACAAACTGATGCAGCACTGGACACACACTCACTCATCTTTGCTGAGAAATTATGAAGACAGCTAACTAGCCGATTGATTGGAGGAGATCCACAGTGATGTGCATTCCAGAGAGGTGACCCTGCAGAATGCAGGAATCATTGGACAATATCATTAATCTCACATGCAAGCAAAATTTTGCTAGAGATAATTCAAAAACATCTGTAACAATACTTTGACAGGGAACTGACAAACATTCAAACCTGATTCAAATGACATCAGCAATGATATCCCTCATTCTATGTCATTTGAATCTCTGTCAAGAGAAAAGATGTCAATCTGAGGGCTAAAGTGCACCTGACCCAAGTCATGGTATTTTCAATAGCCTCACATGCATGTGAAACTTGGACAATGGATAAAGAAGGCCATAGATGCTCAAGCTTTGCAACAATTGTTGTGAGGATGGCAGGACCAGGCCGTGTTTCCTTCTGCTGTATGTAGAGTCACCATGGGTTGGGAATGACTTGATGACACCTAACAAATACATTGCCAGAGGTACCTCAGAAGAAAGCCCTAAAGATCTGCTTTCAAAAAGTCACAACCTTGAAAATCCTGCGGAGCATTTCTACTCCACACATGAGTCTATAAGTGTCAGAATGTACTTGAGAACCCCTAACAGCAGTTTGTTGTTACTGTTAAGTGCTGTCAAGTCAGTTCCAACTCATAGCGACCCAATGTAGGATTTCTTAGGAGCAGCTGGTGAATCTGAACCACAGATCTTGGAGTTCCAGTTGACCTTGTGGCCCAGCACATTAACCCACAGTGTCACAATGGCAGCCACTACAGTCTTGCTAACTTAACTTATAGCACATTCAAATGCTTTATTTCTTGACAAATCCATGTTCATAGGTCCTGGGTTTTGCACTTCAAAAACCTTTTTGGAAGACACAATTCAATCTATAACAGTGACTACTCCCTTAAGTATACATAGCAGATCTGAGAGTTGACTATTTAATATATAGATATAGATATATAGAGAGAGATAGATAGATAGATAGATAGATAGATAGAGAGAGAGATAGATAGAGAGATAGATAGATAGATAGATGATAGATAGATAGATAGATAGATAGATAGATAGATAGATAGATAGATAGATAGATAGATAGATAGATATTTGTAAGGAGCTCTGGTAGCACAGTGGTTATGAATTAGGCTGCCAACCTTAAGGTCAGCAGTTCGAAACTACCAGCTGTTCCGTAGGAGAAAGATGAGGCTTTCTGTTCATGTAAAGATTCACAGCTTCAGAAACCCTGTACAGGGTCGCTGAGGCAGAACCAACTCCACAGCACATAACCAACCAACCAACCAACCATATATATTTGTAATATTAAATATATATTAAAATTCTATAATCCCCCAAATGTCTGCCTTGGGAAGCAAGGGAATAGTTTATTCTCTCTGGTAGCATAGTGGTTATGAATTGGGCTGTGAATCTCAAGGTCAGCAGTTCAAAACTACCAGATGTTCCGGGGTAGACAGATGAGGCTTTCTGCTCCTGTAAAGATTTAGAGCTTTGGAAACCCTGTACAGGGTCGCTATGAGTCTGAACCGACTCCACGGCACACAGCCACCACCATAGTTATACCAGGAATACACTTATTTAGTTTCTACTAACCTGACTGGAGTACTGGTGTGGTACTATAGGCTAAGCGCTGGACTGCTACCCACTAGGTTGGTGGTTGAAACCCATCAGTCCCTGCATGGAAATACTTTACAGGGTCACTATGATTGAGAACTGACTCAACAGCACTTAACAACAACAGAAACCAGACAGAAATTGTTATGTATAGTGATTGTGGTAACTTTGGAGGCTAATTTCTACCAATATCATTTGGTGTCCTTATTGATTAGGATAGAGTAATATTGCCCACTTTCTTCTGGTCTCTAGCCTCTGATTTCTCTCACCGCCTATATATGGTGAATCCACTAAACAACTGCTGCCTCTCAAGGTGGACATATGAACATTCATGGAAATACACATGGGTGCTTAAAAGGTGCCCTAACTTCTTACAGTTTCTGAGCTATGCATGCAAAACAACAAAAACAAAACAAAACAAAACAAAACCTACACCTGACAAAACAGTCCATCTCAATAAAGACTAAACAAGAATCATGGAGTACAAAAATGTGATGAGTTACGTAGCCAACTTTTTAACAAGATAGATGTGGGAAGATGATAGTACTACTCGGATATATCTATAGGTGTTGTTGTTGTTAAGTGTTCCAACTGTTCCAGTCTGTTCCAACTGATAGTGAAACTTGTATTGGGTTTCCAAGGAGCAGCAGGTGAATTTGAACCACCAACCTTGTGGTTCAAACTGACCTTGCAGTCCAGTGTTTTATCTTACAGCACCACACCGGGATTCCAACTAGGTATTAATAGGTGCTAATACAAAACCTTTCTTTCATGTGATGCAAGTATAAAATTGTTTAAATATATAACCTGAATAAAAATGCAGTAGGCAGTAACACATTGACATCACACAATAAGTTTGAAAAAACCTAATCATTATTGAAGGATACTGGTCATATTGGTCAGGGTCTCCAAAAGATTTTAATTGTGCATCATTATGTATCTTTTAAGATAAGCATAACTCAAAATCCACTGCCATCAAGTCAATTCTGACTCATAACGATACTATCAAGAGTTTCTGAGACTATAACTCTTTACAGGAGCACACAATCTCGTCTCCTTTCCAATGGGGGAAAAGAGAGGGAGAAAAGCAAATGTCTACATAACTCCCATGTTGTTTTCCCTCATTCTATCACCTGGAGTTCACTAGGATAGAAATGTTATCAGCATCACATAAAAGAGAATAGCCACAGAACTTCTGTTGTTTTTCTCCATCCTACCACCTGGAATCACTAGAGTAGCAAATGTAATCAGCATACACATAAGAAAGAAAAGCAAATCAATGGCCTTATCAGCAATTTAAGTGCTCATGATCAATCTCATGTCTCTCATAGCCCAGTGCAGTAATCTGACATGTGATAATCAGACATGTGGCATCTCTACATTATTTTAAATTCTCCAAAATTAGTTTTGATTATCCTACTGATGTGTAATATGAATAATAACATGTGCCTCCAAAATATGAATTTTACACAAATTGAAATATTCTATTTAATTCTAAATTAGGAGCTCTGGTAGTGCAGAGGTTAAAGAGCTCAGCTGCTAATAAAGGTCAGCAGTTCGTACCCACTCTGCATGAGAAACTAAAAATATACTACCCACTGTGAAATAAATTACTCATACATTGTGCATCACATTTTAAACTAGCAACTCTATAACCTTAAAATACAGCTCAATCTAAAAGTATTAATTTTGAAATGATGCATTTGTGCTAATGATTTACAGAGAGAAAAAAAGTCCTTTAATCTAACTCTTTTGCTTATGACTTTGAAAGCTGAACTCTATAGAAATGACTGACTGCAACAGCGGGTCTTTTCACCAGCTGATCAAAATTAACAGTTTCTTTCAATTGTTCTAATTAGGACCAAGGGGAGTTCTGGAATGTACCAACAGGATCTCAAATTGCTCCCTAGTTTAAAACTAGCTCCTGGGAAGGGCTATCAGCTTTTCCCCATTCTCTACAAATAGTTTAGTCTAAGTTGCGATTATTACTGTGTACTAAAAGACTTTCTATGAATATATCCCATGAGGATTTTTTTTTTCAGTTTTATTTCATTAAGTTAGAAAGCATAATAATTAAAGATGAGATACAAATTAATCTTGAGTAGACATTTGTTAGAAAATGGAACCTCTATCAATGGTCTCTAAAACTGATGAAGTCACTATTAATATTTTTACATACTCATAATTTTATCTTACTCAATAATTATTGCATAGTCATCCTGGAAGTATAATTAGAGGAATCAGCTAATTGAATCATGAAAACGGTGATAATATTTAAAAAAAAAAAACCAAGTTAATTAAAATCCTAACTAATATTTCTTCTTCTGTTAGCTGAGTATCACTCATGAATATTTCATGTTTTATGGTAAAGTTTCCAAATCCCTATAAGTCTACCTAACACTGCTTACTTATAAAATATGATTGCATTATGATTATGGGTGATGAAAATATGGTCTCCTACTTCATCGCCATTTCAAGGTATTTTTTTCATTGAATGTAGCAATTCTTAGTGTAAAGACCTTTGAGGAGGGCATACTCTTTAACCCTATACACAAATCCCTAAATAAATAATTGACTCTTTCAACTCTCCCCACTGTGTTAAGATATAAGCAGTCTCTTGCTGTAATTAGCATTCTTTCCTAGGAGGAGAGTGATGGCAGGGTGGCTAAAAGTGCTAGCAGTTTTCAGAGAAACATTCCCTTCCCTTGGGCTGGATACAGCCTATTTAAAACCACTGTGAAAGAGTCAACAGGATTAACATGGAGTCAACTTCCTTGGGAAATGGAGCTGAAAAGATTCTAAGGAGACAAAATACTTCAAGGTAATCACACTAGTAGTGAAAATCTCCAGACTTACTGGTCCTGTCACATCTAATTTAACTGATGACATGAACAGTAAGCAGGACCAAAAAGACTTTTTTATGGACTTAAACCCTTTTTTGCTTCCTGAAATCTCAGGTTTTTTTTTTTTTTTTTTTAAACAGAAACTGAAGTGAAATTCATCACACACAAAAAAAGAAAACATTTCTGTTTGTTTAAACATGCACAAAAAGAGAGCAGCAACTTTAAATAGAAGTACTTTGACTATCAAATTTTAGACTATATTCAATTTTTTTTGTTGTTTAATTTAAATTGTTACCATATTATAAAAGTTTTTATGATAAAGGGAATACTCAAGATTCTTGCAAGTAATTTATGTTTTGTGGAACATGGTATCATAAAAGTCTATCATTCCTTGTTTTATTTACCAAATTAGAAGAATTTTATTAACTGTTGTTTTGGTTGTTAAGTGCTGTTAAGTCTGTTACGACTCATAGTGACCATGTATGTTTTTCAAGGAGCTCCTGGTTTGAAATGTTGACCTTGTGGTTAGCAATTCAGTGCTTATCCTACAGCACCACACAAGAATGTCTATTAAGAGTCTGTATTAACTATTAACTAGTACTGTAGAGTCACTTCTGACTCATAATGACCCTTTATAGGGTTTCTGAGGAACAGCTGGTGGGTTTGAATTGCTAACCTTGTGGTTCAAAGTCCATTGCTAATCCTACAGCATCACACCAGGAGTCCTATTTGCTATGTACAAAAAGGAGTTCTGGAATCTTAGTGGGTTATGAATTAGGCTGCTAACTCTAATCTCAGCACTTTGTATCTAAAAGCTACTCTGTGGACAGAAGATGAGGATGTCTGCTCCTGTGAAAATTTGTTGTTGTGTTGTTAGGTGCCTTCAAGTTGGTTGCCACCCATAGCAACCCTATGTACAACAGAACAAAACACATCCAAATCTGGTGCCATCATCACAATTTCTTCTATGATTGAACTGATTGAGAAAATACAGCATGTGCATGTTAAACGACATCAACTCATTCCCACTCATAGCATCTGCATAGACAATATCTATATAAATAGGCTACCTACCCACCACCATTAAGTAGACTCCTGCAGAGTTGTTGATTGGTTTTCAACCACAAAACTGGTTGGCAGTAAGTAGCTCAACACCTAATCCACAGCGTCACCAGAGCTTCTCAGTCCACGTACACAATTGTGAAATCTATAGGCATATCAGTTCATTAGTAGCAATACTGTCTTAAGACTTGTTGTTGTTGTTGTCAGGTGCCATCGAGTCAGAACCGACTCATAGTGACCCCATGCAGAGCAGAACAAAACAATGTCTGATCCCGGGCCAACCTCACTACCGCTGCCACACTTCAGTCCATCAATGATGCCACCTGGCCAATCCATCTCATTAGGGGTCTTCCTCTTTTTCTCTGACCCTCTACCTTACCCAGCATGACATCCTTCTCCAGCAACTGTTCCTCCTGACAATATGTCCCAAGTAAGAGAGACGAAGCTTAGCCATACTGGCCTCCAAGGAGCACTCTGGCTGCACTTCTTCCAAAACAGATCTATTGGTTCTTTTGACAGTCCATGGCACTTACAGTATTCTCCTCCAACACCACAACTCAAAGGCATGAATTCTTCTACGATCTTCCTTATTCCCTGTCCAGCTTTCGTATCCATATGAGGCTATTGAAAATACCATGGCCTGGGTCAGGCGCACCTTAGTCCTCAAGCTGACATCTCTGTTCTTCAATACTTTAAAAAGTTCTTGTGCAGCAGATTTGCCCAAAGCAATACGTCGTCTGATCTCTTGACTGCTGTTTCTGCGAGTGTTGATAGTTGATCCAAGAAGAATGAAGTCCTTGACAACTTCAATCTTTTCTCCATTGATAAGAATGTTGTTTATTGGTCCAGTGGTGAGGATTTTTGTTTTCTTGACATTAAGATGTAATCCGTATTGAAGGCTGTGCTCTTTGATCTTCATAAGTAAATGTTTCAAGTCCTCTTCACTTTCAGCAAGCAAGGTTGTATCATCTGCATATCACAGGTTGTTAATGAGTCTTCCTTCAATCCTGACGCCACGTTTTTCTTCATAGAACCCAGCTTCTCGTATTATTTGCTCAGCATACAGGTTGAATAAGTATGGCGAAAGTATACAACCCTGTCTCACACCTTTCTCAATTTTAAAACATTCAGTGTTCCCATGTTGTGTTCGAACAACTGCTTCTTGGTCTAGGTACAGATTTCTCAGAAGTACAATTAAGTGTTCTGGAATACTCATACTTCTCAATGTTGACCATAGCTTGTCATGATCCACACAATCGAAAGCCTTTGCATAGTCAATAAAGCACAGGTAAACATCCTTCTGGTATTCTCTGCTTTCGGCCAAGATCCATCGGACATCTGCAATGATATCTCTCGTTCCACGGCCTCTTCTGAATCCAGAAGCTCTGGAAGTTCTCTGTCAATGTATGATTGTAGCCGTTTCTGTATTAACTTTAGCAAAACTTTACTCGCTTGAGATATCAAAGAGATTGTCCGATGACTTCCCCACTAAATAAAATATGCAGTTTCCAACTCATAGCAATTCTATATATAACAGAACAAAACAATTCCTGGTCCTGTTACATCCTCATAATTGTTATTACATTTGTGCCCATTGCTGCTTCCACTGTGTCAATGCATCTCATTGAGTGTCTTCCTCTTTTTCGTCCAAACAGAATGTCCTTCTCAAAGAACTGGTCCCTCCTAATAATGTGTCCAGATATGATAGATGAAATTTCATCATCCTGGCTTCTAAAGAGCATGTTGACTCTACTTCTTCCAACACAGATTTGTTTGTTCTTCTGGCAGTCCATGGTGGTGGTGGTGGTTATGTGACATAGAGTTGGTTCTGATTCATAGCAAACCTGCATAGGGTTCTCAGGGCTGTAAATCTTTACAGGAACAGAAAACCTCATCTTTCTCTATTGAAATGGCTGGTAGTTTCAAACGGCTGACTCTGAGATTTTCAGTCTGACTGATAACCACTACACTACCAGATACCTTTAATATTCTTCTCCAGCACCAAATTCAGTTGCATCAATTCTTCTACAGTCTTCCTTATGAGATGATTAAACATACAATGGATTTGGTAAGGCATACTTTATTCCTCAAACTGATATCTTTGCTCCTGAACACTTTAAAGAGTTCTTTTCAGCAGGTTTGTCTAATGAAATATATCATTTAATTTCTTGACTGCTACTTTCATGAGTGTTGATTGTGAATCCAAGCAAAATGAAGTCTTTGACAACTTCAATCTTTTCTCCATTCATCATGATATGATTTATTGCTCCAGTCATAAGGAGTTTTGTTTTCTTTACTGTGAGAACAAGTCATACTTCAGGCTTATATCTTCATCAATATTTTAAGTACTTTTCACTTCCTGCAAGCAATGTGTATCACCTTTTTTGTTATAGCTTATTAATGACTCTTCCTCCAACCCTTATGCCCTGTTCTTTTTTCAAAAAAATCCAGCCTCTTGTGTTATTTGATCAACATACACTTTGAATAAACATGGTGATTGGATACAGAGCTGGCACACACTTTCCTGAATTTAAACTATTCAGTTTCTTGGTCTATGTACAGGTTCATCATAATCACAAATAAATGTCTGGATTGCTCATTCTTCACAATGTTAGCCAAGTATTGTCATGATCTTCGTAGTCAAAAGCCTTAGCATAGTCAATTCAGCACATGTAAACAACCTGCTAGTATTCTCTACTTTCAGAGAAGATCCATCTGAAATTAGCAATGCTATCCCTTGTTATATGTCTGCTTCTGAATCAGGCTTGAATTTCTGGCACTTGCATGTTGATGTGCTCTTAAAACCATTTTTTAATTACCTTCATCAAAATTTTGTTTGCATGTGCTATAAATGATGTTGTTCAAGGTTTTCACATTTCATTACATAACCTTTCTTTGGACAGGGCACAAATATGGACCACTTCCAATGGCTTGGCTAAGTAGCTGCCTTTAAATTTCTTGACATAAATGAGCGTTGCCAGTGCAAAGTTGACCACAAGATAGGGCTGTAATTTTCCAAAGATATCTAAAGAAAAGTTTTTACTAGTATCCACGCTTGTCCTGACCTGTTTTCCTATAAATCCATTTTCGCACGTCGCGTGTTCTGCTCTATATGATGGGAGGGCTAATCTCTATAGGTTGTTAAGTCTCCTGGGATAGCTGGCTTCTAACTGGGTTTAGAATGACATGAGTACAAGACTGAAGATTGTGAGAAAAGGAGACCCTTGGTAGTTCTCTCTTTCCATTGGATAGCAACTCCAGCTGCAACTGCGCCCCGCTAAATAACTTCAAATCCTACCAGAGGTTTCTATCTAGTTACAACTTCTCCCGGGTTATTTTTATCTGAATTACATTAATCTCACTTCAACTACACATTCCTCCATTCTTGAGATGAGAGTGACTCGTGCTGAACCTAATTTCTGTGTTGCATCACTCTCCCCTGGGTAGCTTCTTAGCTCTTACACTGCCAGTGTAATCAATCCCCACATTGAATTTTCTCTGTTTGAAACAGAGTGGTTTGTGCTTCACTGATTGAACTTTAACTTAGACAGTAGCTGACATATTTTTTTAATATTTATAATATTCTCCCTTTAGAGTATTTTACTTTTATTTAATCTTAACAATAACTGTACCAGGGAGGTTGCTAGTATTGCCCTAATTTAAATATAAAGAAACAAAGCCCCAACTATTTTTTTCGAGAATTTTCCTAGGTTCACACAACTAGGATTTGGTGGTGCTAAGATTTGGATCCAGATAGTATATACTATTTACCACTATACTTCATGTTTTTCTAGTAGGATTTACTTTACCACCTCTAAATAGATTTGCACCTGCTTAAGTATTTGAACAAAAATACATCACTGAGTGTTCAGATGTCCATTTAATGTAATGTAATATAATATAGTATAATACTTTGAGTGGTGTATGACAAAGATAAAACAGTTAAGTTTTTGCTATTATCAACTATAACTTGATTATAACATTTAAGGAGAAAACAGACATGATAGGTTAAGCATGTCCTCTTCCTTACTAAGCCCTTCTACCTGACCCCTGAAAACTCATAGACAAATTAATGTTAAAATATATATTAACTATGAAATAATATGTTGTTACTATTAAATCTTTGTATAGTCCCATATCAAGTGGGAGAAATAATCCAGTTGTTTAGATTATTAATTAAAATGAATTTATAAATCACATTCTCTATTCTTCAAATTACAAAAACATCAGGATGAAAAATATGATTTAGAGCAGGCTGCAAATGATATTCTAAGTCTGTACATGGCCAAAACAATAACCTCATCGTACACTTTTAGCATCTTTAGAGTTACAAATTAAGCATTACACAAGCAGGCAGGCACACTTTGAGAAGGAAATGATGCCATCCTTAATATTGTCAAACATAGCATAAACAATAATTAAAATAAGAAATCCAATTGGTTTATCAGCATACATATCATAGTTTGTACCTCATTTTTTTTTAATCCATAGTGTTGAATAAACATTTGCTTTGATTAGCATTACTCTTAGGATAAATGTTCAGTATTATATGATTTAAGGTAGCTTGCATAGCATCATTTTCACACATTCCTCTAAATCTATCTTATTTCATTAACAGTTAAATAAACAAACAAAAAAGATCTTAAAACTAGAAGAGCTTGAAAGCATAAAGTAGAAATATCTGTGCCAAACCCCTCTTAATGAATAATGAGATTAATGAGCACACATAGAATATTGCTATGATGTAAAAGATGAAAAAGAAAATCAGCAATTTAAGGACATAAGAAAGAAGATTCTCTGAACCAATGTGAACCTGGGCAGCATTATTACATGCGTTTTCCCAGTGAACCTGCAGCAAAAAGCCATAAGGTTTACATTTGTCACCACTATGCTAAGATTAGTTACTCAGCTTGGTGTGAGATAGAAGGATGGTGCTGAATGCTGTTTCACACCAGACAATCTGAATATGTCCCCTAGAAAATAGAATATGACGTTCCCATTATTATGTTTCTTAGGATTTTGGTACCCATTTCTCTCTACTGGAGAAATTTTTTACATAGAGCTCTCTGGCTCACTCCACATATATCGATGTTTTTCACAAATTACAGGCCCCTTTGATCCATTAAATACATTAAGATACAGCAGCATAAGATGTTCATTTTCTTGAAGAAATTCTAGGCTTCTAAAAGAAATTTAGTAACAGGATCCTGCTTCAGACCTCACACCATCAGAGCTGTCAGACTGCTCATTCACTGAGATTGGAATACATGTAATAACAAAATGACTTAATAGAAGAACACATTACCTTATAAAAGACAATTTTAACTATTTCAAACCTGGATAACTCATGTTAATGCTCAATAATTGCTCTTGAAATTCTAGCTACTTTTGTTTTGTTAAGAGACACCTTTTGCCTATCCCCCATCTCTGGCCCAGCTGATGAGATATTTCCATGGATTAACTACTATGGTTAAATAATTATGGCCACATAAGCCATAATGGATATCAAATGCAATACCTAGGTAGTGAGTGGATATGATGTAAGTACTCATGTGCTTGAATGCCTCCATGTTTCAGAAATGAATACATTAAATTAGTACCAAAAGATATCATGATTAGTGTATTTTTCCTCTCCTGTGACTGGTCAGAGATGAAAATAATAATAATCAGCAGAAGATAAGGTTATGATATGATCTGATCTACATGGGCAACCTTACTCAAGAAACATAACCTTAAGAAAATTAGTATAGCCAATGTCTTCTGGTCTATAGCCAGACTTTTTCAAATTCATATGGTTTCACATTTTTTGTAAAAGAAAAACTTAAGCTGGGGATTATCTACCAGAGATTCTTTAATTAACCCTGAATGGAGAGGTTACCACTATGATATCTTCTAGTATGACTCTAATTCATTTTTTTTTCCTTAAATTTTTTATTGTGAATTAGGTGATAGTTTACATGGGAGAACATTAGTTTTACATTCATTCTATCCTATATCATCTCATTGCCATGATTACAATCCCCTCCATGCAGTCCTTCCCCCGTGCCCCCCAGGTCTTCAGCACACAGTCGCTCTCCCTCTCTGGATCTAAAGTCTCCAGCTTCTCCATCACTCTGTGTCATCATCTCTGGCTCAATTTCAGGCATCACTGCTTCTCTGGGTAGGGTCCCTAATTCATTTTTAATGATGAAAAAAGTAGTAGATGAAGAAGAATTTTAAGATTCATCTTAAAGTGATTTATCAATGATCAATCACAGAAGGAGCAAAAAATGTGATTAATTTAATTTTTGAATACAAGCTATACAAAGCAGCACCTTGATGAACTTCTCCAATAATAATAATAATAATAATAATAATATATATTATATATATATATATATATATATATATATATATGCATCCTGGTGTGCCACTGCAAAGTCAGTTTGAGCATCAAGTTGGGTGGTTCAAGCTCACAAGTCACTCCTTGTAAACAATACAGAGTGGCTTTGGTTTGGAATCAACTCTATAGCACTTAACAACAATATGTACATTTATATGTGGTTGTTGTTAAGTGCAGTCAAGTTGGTTTTGACTTATAGTGACCCTGGATAAGGTTTCAGAGAAGCAGCTGGTGGTTTGACCTGTATATAGTTAGCAGTTCACTGCTTATCCTATAGCACTCCACCATGACTCAATATATATAT